>NC_085137.1:431490292-431704595 GCF_035046485.1 Aedes albopictus
TCCGGGTATTGTTCCTGAACGTTTCACCATACTACTTATACATTTCAAGGTGAATCACTGGATGATTTCCTTGAAGAACTACTGAAGCACTTTTAGGAGGCGTTCCTGGAGGAATATTGTGTGTTAAATTTGTGCTGAAAGAATTAACTTTTGTCAAGTTCGAAAAGAATTTCAATGGTTTTGGCTGAAATTTTGACCAGTTATTTCTTTTAGGATGCCAATCAAAATATGGGGGTGGTCTTGAAAAAGGGAGAGGCCTAGACAGGGATTCCTCCAGGAATTCCTCTAGAGATTTCTCCAGGGGTTCCTCAAGGCACTCTTTTAGGAATTCCTTTTGGGGCCTCCAGGAAGTCCTTAAGGAATACCTCCACAATACCTACGGCAATTTCTCCAGAAATTTCTGCAAAAATCCTCATGGATTCCTTTAGAAATCTCCCCAGAAATTCCTGCAGGAGTTTATCCACGAATTATTCCAAGAGTTTTCCCAGCGATTCCTGCATGAATTTCTTCTGAGATTCTTCTAGGAATTCCTTCAAGGATTTCTTGAGGATTCCTCCAGGGGTTCTTTCAGAAATTCCCCCAGGAATTCCTCCCAGAATTTACCGAGGAATTATTCCAGGTATTCTTCCAGCATTTCACTCAGGCATTTCTCCAGGGGCATTTCCGGGAATTCCATCAAGAATTTCTCCAGGGATTACCCCAGCTATTTCTTCAGGAATTCCTCCAAGAATTCCTCCACGAATTGATTCCTTCTGAAATTCCTACAGTAATTCCTCCAGGAATATCCCCAGGAAATTCTTCATGGATTCCTTCAGAAATTCTTTCTGGAATTTATTCAGGAATTCCTATAGGACTGTATCCAAAGATTCTACCGGGATTTCTTCCAGGGTTTCCTCCAGGAATTCCCTTGGGAACTCCTTCAGGAATTTCTTCAGAAATTTCTCCAGGGATTCCTCTTAGGATTCTTCCAGACATTCCTTCAGAATTTTTTTCGACGATTCCTCCAGAAATAGTTCTCGGGGAATTCGTCTAGGAATTTCTTCTGAAATTTCTCCAAGAATTCCTCAAGATGTTTCTTCTCCAAGGATTCCTCTCAGATTTCCTCTAGGGATTTCTCCAGGAGTTCATCCAGGGATTTCTTCGAGATTTCTTCCAGAATATGCTCTAGGCATTCATCCAAGAATTTCTCCAGGGAGTCCTTCAGGAAATTCAGGATTTCCTTCAGGTATTCCTGCAGGAATACTTTCAGGAATTTCCTTAGGATTTCCTCCAAGCATTCATCTAGGAATTCCTCCAGAGACAGTACGATGAACAATCTCAAATTTTGATATTAAATTTATTTAGACAAATACTCCAACTTGCACTCCATGCTGCAAACGGATCATTTTATAGTTTTGCAAAATTTTATAATATCGAATCGATGTGAAAACATCGATTCAAAGCATTCGATTAAATCGGTGAATCGATTCTGCTGGTCCGATTCGAACCGATTCATAAAAATCGATGTCTCAGCCAAACTTGCCCAACTTGCCTATAGCATTGCAATGCTATATGGGACCCACCACTATAGGTGCAAAGGAGCAAAAAATTAAAGGAAAATAATTGTTTAAATAGGTTTTTCGACAATTCCGGAACGCAAAACTAAATTAATGTCATTAATAAGGTATGATGCATCTATTAAAAATGTAATTTGCGAGCTTTTTGGTCGAAATAGTGCTGAATTGATTGCCTCTACCACCACTATTGGTACTACCTTCACTAAGGGAGCGTTTACCCTACAATTTAATCATTATTTATATTGTTAAAAATATCATCAGGAAAACTCTGTGAGAACTCTTAGGGTTCTCTACATCTCATTTCAAACGGAACCAAGCTGAAATATATTATGTTACTGAAACAGTTTTCGTGTACATGCAGTTTTTGGGAGAAAAAAGTTTAGCATAAAAGACTGGTGGTGTGTTAAGGAATGAAATTGCTCATATAATATCTTGTTGTGTATCTTGGAGTTTTGAGGCGATAGCTTTCATAAATACCCCTGTATCCATTAAGATAGTCGAATATAGAACCAGGGTAACAGAGCTAAAAGGTACTATATGCTTCAATAGAGCTACTCAAAAGCCACTTTCGGCGTATAAGGCCGGGTCCAACAATCCGGTCCGAGTGTTTAGATTAAAACAAAGGGAGAGGAGCCGAGAATCAAAACAAATATAATGTTGTTCTAATAAAATTCAATCATAATACATTCTAATAAAAAAAACTCTATGAACACATTTCTTTTTCGAACGCGACCCTGAGCCAGAACTGGAACCGGATGCGGCGAACTGAGCTCTACGCTGGCTAGCAACCGGGTTTGTCATTGCATCCTTGATCGCTCTGGCTACCTCCTCATAGGTAGCTCCTCTAGGTAGTTCTCAGGAGGCTTCTCTAGCTTCTTGCTTCTTTGCTTTCTTTACGCTGTTTTTCCTTTTCCAAGTCCGCTCTTCTCTCGCAACTGTTCGACGATCTTTGTTCCACTTCAAACGTGTCCGAGATGTGGCCGTTGTCGAAATATACTGTTCTTCATCTTGTTGTTGAAATTGTAAATCTGTCCTCAAGTCCGTTTCGGCCGGCACGCAAGTCTTTTATTGGTATTTCACCCAGTTTTCGTTGAGTAATGGTGATAAGTTGAATCAAATTAGGTTATTGTCCTCAGCATTAGTGGCTGCAACTATGGCCATACGTAATAATCTATAAGATTCAGATTGGGTGAAGTACGAAGTAATTTTATCTACTACATTGAGGAAGATTACAAGTGGTAGTCGTAATACGCATATCTATCAAAGAATAAGCAAAAGAGGGCAGAGTTTTAAGGAACAAAACTGATTACATTCAAGAGGGTATTCTGCTTAGGGGGTTCGAAAAGTCGGTTAAGATCAATCTGTCGGAATAAGTTTTGACATAAACATAATTACGGCTCTACCCCATTTGGCATAATGCCATTTGGCATAATGCCGTTTGGCATAAAGCCATTTGACATAATGGCCATTTGGCATAACGGCCATTTGGCATAATGGACATTTGGCATAACAAATATTATGCACATTCTTATCAAGAAGGCTGTTCTTCGTGTTATGCCAAACGGCATTATGCCAAATGGGGTAGAGCCATAATTACAGCCATAATATTGAACGTTTCAACTTCAGCTAGTGAAATTACATTTTCAACTTTTCAGAAAATAAATTTCATTTTCGAGAGTTCCTTTGCAATTAATCATTTTTAAATACTATAAAAGAAAACAGGTAAAAAAATGTGGATAGTAAAAAGCATGCACGATCGGCAAACTTAAGTTCAAGGATTAGCCAGACTTTTGTCATGAGCAACTTTTTGTAAACATCCGATTTCAGCGATTTTAACTCACCCCGTTACAATAAACCATCAGGTAAATAGATCATTCATCTATGTTGTTATAAAAAAATCGAATTTGGAAAATTCAGAGTTTTTTTGGTGTGAAAATTGGCTTTTTGATTACATCTGTTGATTTATTCATTGCATTTTTGACGTTTTTAATTGCTTAAAAATCTATAATTTATGGAAACTTTTGATTTATTTATGCATTTTTTTATTTGTTTATGGAACTTTTGTTATTTATTACTGCTTACACCCCGTTTCTTCACTGGGACTTTTCGAATTAATTATGGGAAATTTTGTATTTATTATGGAACGTTTAATTGTCTGCCAATATCATTCGCCAAAACGAATTTTGTTTTGATCCCTCAGTGTAGAATTTTCAATACTCGTTGATTGCACTCATTGACAATACAAATTTTAAACTCCGATATTTGTTCCGGTCTTATTTTGACCAGTCACAGAGGGCAAATACCTCATAGTGCGTAGTCGCCTGCCGTCCTCGTCGCATCCTTGTTTTGCCCGTCGAGGGCCCGACCAGGAATGCGACTCATACCAGGAAGCATCAGCAAATTTTTGTTTTCTGCACACTGTTGTGCTTCCCCGACGGTTTTCGTTTTTGTTTACAATACGGGTTTGTTGTTATGTTGTGGTGCAATCGCGACAAACACGACGACAACGACGGCGACGATGAAAAATGCATTCTGCCTTTTTATTTACGTGTTCGATTCGAATGAGGTGGGAAGATTGGGGCGGATATGGTCCAGCAGAGCTATTATAAAATGGGACAATGGCGTAAACGGCGAATGCAGTTCAAGACCATTCCCGGCCAACGGACTTTATGTGATGAAATGGGAACCGTATACGAACGAAGGAGGTGGAGGCGTAAAATGAGTTATGAATCACTTGTTGATCGCTTTTTATTCGAAAAACAGGAAAACCGGCAGACGTTGCGTAATGAAGCGACGTCAAAACGATATTCAAAATAGCAATCGATATGGCAGTGTAAGCAGTTGTTTGTTTACTGATGGAATGTGTGTTCGTGGCGAATTTCTTCGCCCCCGTGTAGCCTATCAGGAGTTCTAGAAATTTTACTACAAGACTGACGCCATATGATGATCTCGGTGACAAATGTAATTACCACAACAGCTTTCTTACCTTGCTTCTATCTCACCCTAGGATAAAATAAAGAGGAGACAAACGAATAAACTCGAGCAGAGGAAAATAACATGAAAGATCACCCACATTGTAGGATCAATAATTCTGCCAAACTTGGAATTTAGATAAATTTAAAAAAAAAGTATCATTTTTAAATTTGAATATTTAAGCCACTTGGAACGATATACATTTTGAAACCTTTTTAACTTATCATGACTGCTATTGTACTGTCCTAAATTCGATTTTTCTTCAAAAATGTAAATAGCGAGTAGGTATCTTCGGCAAAGTTATAGAATATTTTTTGATATAAAAACTTGCCGAACAAGCTTTTGTTTTGTCTGGTCAATTAAAGAGAATGTCTTAGAAAGCCATAACACAGAATTCCTCTTGTTTATGGTTGATGAAAATCGAGAGACGAACCAGCCAAGGGCTGAAAGTCTCTGAAATAAAGACAAATCAATCAATCAATTGATGAAAACCCGTTGCATTTCGATGATGTTGAACCTGGGCTTGTTAGGGGAATATCTGTAAGTAAAACAGAAATTCGTGTTAAGTACTGTTCCTTTGAATTCCATTAAAAATTTGCATCCTTTGACAGATACGTATTTCGACCTCAACTGTAAGGTCGTCTTCAGTGTTTCACATAGTTTCATATCTATGAAATATTTTCATAATCGTTTTATTCTTCTCTGCTCGGGAGCACCCATGGCAGAATGGTGTCAACCTACCCACCACACAGGTTGCTCCACGATCAAGCCGTGAAAGACGTCCTCATCGCCCGGCGCAGCGCTATTTAGCCATTCGCGTGCTTGACTCTCGACCGGCTCCGTTCAAAATATTTAGCATTCTTTTCCAATTTATTTATTTAATTTCTACTGCTGATCCCCCATAATGTCCTCGGCGTGCGTTTATTCTATAAATAATCCTTCTTCAATGGTTCTTTGACCAAGTCGTGTGGTCCGATGACGATCGCCGTCCGTCGTCGTCCAACAACGCAACGCAACGAAACGCAACCAACCACCTTAACGGCAAACGCGCAGAGAATAAGCCCTCGTGATCAACAAGGTGTTACTGATGTCTGGCTAGCACACGCGCGCGCCGCCGTCCGCTTGTTATACTCCACATTATACGTGGTGGGTACGTTGATTTATTGACAGAAAGGTGATGCTGCACGGTTGAATCCCCCTAAGTAGTTCCTCATTGGACCTCGCCCAAGAAGCGAGACTTAGGTGGCCTGTTCTATGTGGCGGGTCAGGTGGCGGCAAGCCCAGTTGTAGTGTGACAAATTTTTCGTGCGCAACTATCCTTGACTGTCGTCGTCGGTCAGACAGGCTTCTACTTACACAACTCTGATGAAGACCTACGCGTGGCAGAGCGAATTACACGAGTGCACGAGATACGAGATGATTCATGAAGAATAATCGAGATTTTGAACTAATGGAGCATATCGTCTGCCAGTTGAGTGTATCGGATGTTATGATTTACATGAGCAGCATAGAAAAGCGTACCTACAATTCAAAGTATGTAGTTAGTACTCAATGACTGCCCAGAATTACACAAATTATTCAGTGAACCTACTCAGAAATAGCTAACCATTCCCAATATGCACGGTTTAAGATCTTAACATTGAGGCAGTTAATAACGGAGGGCTGCAAAACGGTGAGTCGATAAGGAGAGCGTCCAACATAGCAATGGTCCACACAAGTTTCTACCTCATGCTTCCACAGGTCAAGCGATGACAAAGGCCGCCAGCCAAGAGTTGTGTGCTTAGCTGGTAGTGCTGCCTGGGCATTGTTGTCCTTCTGACTTCAGCTAGATTGCGGAGGTACGTCTCGAGCGTCTGTTCACCATTGGCGGAGCCAGCATTTTCTTTTTTCTTACTCACTCTCCTAAACATACACGAGAAAGAGCGGGATGAAAGAGGAGGCAAGCTGCCCCCTCTTCTATCTTTCTCTTTCTCATGCATGTTTAGGAGAGTGAGTAAGAGAAAAGAAAATGCTGGCTCCGCCAATGCTGTTCACCAAGGAGGTGCGGTTCAAACAGCGTCTGTTCTGGCATCCAGCGGCTGAGTATGAAATGCTCCTCCACCGGAAGCTATACCTAAGGTGGCAGCCCCACCATGGTGGATAGGGGACCTTAGGCCAACAATCTGCTGTTTTAGAAACCAAAACACAGTCACAGAAACCGAAAAAAAAGATTAAGAACTGAGAACTGAGAAATGAGCGAAAACGGAGAGCTGTTTGCAGAGTTTTGTGCCAACAATGGCATGGTGATTGGGGGATCGCTCTTTCCTCATCGGCCAGTGCACAAAGTGACATGGGTTTCCCGAGATGGCGTCACGGAAAATCAAATCGACCACATCTGCATCAGCCGGAAATGGAGACGGAGCCTTCTTGATGTGCGAAACAAACGTAGTGCCGACATTACGTCAGTCGGTAAGATCCGACTGCGCATTGCTAGGATCCATCGACAGGAGGAGAAAATCGGGCGCCGGATCAACACACGCCGCCTGGAAGACGCTGCGGTGAAAAGGTCCTTCGTCGAGGAGCTAGAGAACCGTGCTGCGAAAATTCCAGAAGGGAGAAGCGTAGAAAACAATGGAGCGCCATCAAGAACGCCTTCATCGCCACCGGCGAGAATAATTTGGGTGAGCTACGCACCCGGAGAAGGCAGTGGATCACAGATGATACCTGGAGAAAGATAGAGGATTGAAGGAACGCCAACGCCGCAATAGAGCGATCGAAAATACGAGGAGCCAATGCCGTAGCCCGTCAGCGCTATTTGGCTCTCGAGAAGGAAGTGAAACGCTCATGTAGACGTGACAAAAGAGCATGGGCGGACTTCCTAGCCGACGAAGGCGAGAAAGCCGCTAACACCGGCGACATCCTTCTCTTCTACGATGTTTCACGTCACCTTACTGGGGCTAAGATGAATGCTACGATGCCCGGCGTGAAAGACACGTCAGTTACTGGCCGACCCGGCTGACCAGTTGAAACGCTGGTTCGAGCACTTTGGAAACCTTTTTCAAGTGTCGGTCACGCCATCAACACCTCTGCATGATCCGCCAAGGGTTCGACGCATTACCCGTGTCAACACCGAAGCTCCATCAGTGCAGGAGATAGAAACAGCCATCCGTAGCATGAAATCGAACAGGGCCCCAGGGGTCGATCGCATATCAGCTGAGATGCTCAAAGCTGACCCCGTAGTGTCCGCACAACTACTGCATACATTATTCTGCAACATGTGGGAAACCGCAACATTTCCGGCCGACTGGATGTACGGCGTCTTAGTAAAGGTGTCCAAAAAGGGCGACCTGACTGTATGCTATAATTGGTGGGGCTTCATGTTACTGTGTATCGTTCTCAAAGTCCTCTGCAAAGTGATCCTTAACCGGATACCGGAACCGGAATATTGACGCAACTCTCCAACGGCAGCAAGCAGGATTCCGTGCCGGACGATCCTGTGTGGACCATATTATCACGCTCCGTTTTATCCTGGAGCAAATCAATCAATTCAAAGAGTCTCTCTACCTGGTGTTCATTGATAACGAAAAAGCTTTCGATCGTCTCAATCATCATGAGAAAATCATCGGCCTCATTGAAACATAGTACAGGGCTTTTTCTTGCACAACTGTGTTTTGTCCGATCCCATCCGGGTCGTTGCTAGAGTAAGGCAAGGATGTATGTATACTATCACCGCTACTGTTCCTCATCGTAATCGATGAGATCATAGTAGGTGCGATTGACCGTGAACCAAATCGTGCATTGCTTTGGCAGCCCATTACCATGGAGCACCTAAATGACTTCGAACTGGCTGATGACGTTGCTCTCCTTGCTCAACGGCGCTCTAATATGCAGAGCAAGCTCGATGATCTTGCCAATCGCTCCTCAGCGACAGGTCTTACCATCAGTGCTGAAAAATTCATTTCGTCATATCTAAATTCAATCACCTTCAGCTCATTTTGGAAGCTGAACCTGAAAAAATGGTATATGACAAACTTGTGCGGCTAGACCAGTTCTGCTAGAAAGTCACAGAAAAACCGATATTTTTCGAATATTTAAGTTAAATGTCACGGACTACCTTCGAAAAACGCCAATGATATTCACGGTGCTTGCTTCAAAAATTCAGCTTGCCTTTGCTCAAAAGCAGCAAATGGGCTCAGTGTTTTTGGATATTAAAAGAGCTTTTGATTCAGTTTGTGTCGATGTTCTTTCCGACAAACTACACAGAAGTGGCCTTTCACCAATTTTGAACTTTTTTTTGTATAATTTGCTGTTTGAGAAGCAAATGAGTTTTGCTCATGGCGACTGGACAGTTTCACGAATTAGCTACATGGGTTTTTTACTATTTTTATGTTAGAGACATAGATAATTGTCTCATGGAAAATTGCACGTTAAGACAGCTTACGGATGACTGTCTTGTTTCTATAACGGAATCAATAGCAGCCGATCTGCAAGTACCACTACAGGATACTTTGGACAATGTGTCTACTTGGGCTCTCAAGCTGGGTATCGAATTCCCTCCGGAGAAAACTGAGATGGTTTTCTTTTCTAAAAAACACAAACCGGCAAAGTTTCCGCTCCATCTGATGGGTAAGACAATCACTCATAGCATGTCTTCTCAATATCTCGGCATCTGTTTCGACTCCAAATGCACCTGGGGGAAGCACATTGTGTATTTGATACAGAAATGCCAGAAGCGAATCAACTTTATGCGAACTATAACCGGAATATGGTGGGGAGCACACCCGGAAGATCTGATCAGGCTGTACCAAACAACCATTCTGTCGGTTTTAGAATACGGTAGCTTCTGTTTTCAATCCGCGGCGAAAACACACTTGCTGAAGCTTCAACGGGCTCAGTACCGTTGTCTTCGGATCGCGTTAGGTTGCATGAACTCGACTCACACTATGAGTTTAGAGGTACTTGCTGGTGTACAGCCTCTGACAGACTGATTTGCGGAGTAATCGTTCCGGTTTCTCATCCGATGCGAGTTTGTAAATCCATTGATCATAGAAAATTTTGAAAAGCTGCTCGAACAGAACCCTCAAACTCGTTTTATGACTGTGTACTACTGGTACATGACGCTGGAGGTAAGCCCATCTCCGTTTAACACCAATCGTGACAACTTCTCAAACTTCGACAGTTGCTCTGTGGATTTTGATCTGTCCATGAAGGATGAGATCACCGGAATACCAGAATCTTTTCGTTCCGTGTGTATTCCACAAATTTTTGCAAGTAAGTTCGAGCATATTAGCGGGGACAGACAGTTCTTCACAGAGGGTTCGAAAACCGATGATTCGACTGGTTTCGGTGTCTACAACAAATTTCATAGCGCCACCTACATGCTTCAAAAGCCATGTTCGGTATACATTGGTTAGCTAGCGGCTATATACTACACCTTAGAGTATATTCGAACTCTTCCACCTGGGCACTACTTCATTTTTACCGACAGTCTAAGCTCTCTGGAGGCTGTTCGGTCAATGAAACCGATGAAGCACTCAGCGTACTTCCTGAAAGGAATACGCCAAGTTTTGAGTGCTTTGCCCAAACGCTCATACATCATCACCATAGCTTGGGTCCTTTCACATTGCTCAATTCCCGGCAATGAGAAAGCGGACTCTCTGGCTAAGGTGGGCGCTAGCGAAGGCGATATTTACGAGCGTCAAATCGCCTTCGACGATTTTTTTGCATTGGCCCGTCAGGAGACCTTGATCAGCTGGCAACACAAATGAAGAGATGGAGAGATGGGTAGATGGTTGCACTCCATCATTCCACAGGTGTCGAAGAAGCCTTGGTTCACAGGGTTGGATTTAGCCCGCGATTTCATTCGTGTGTCCAACCACTATTTGTTGAACGCACATACATATCTTCCGTATTGGGCTCTCTGAAAGCAATATCTGTGTATGTGGCGTGGCTTACCAGGATATCGAACATCTCGTGTGGCGATGCAATAAGTATCGTGAGGTCAGATCTGAGCTGCATGAAATTCTCCGGGTCCGAGGAAAACAACAGAAACCCGTTAGAGAAATGTTGGCAGGACTTGATTTGGAATACATGAACCTGATTTGCCAATTTTTGAAACATGTTGATGTCAGAGTTTGATGTAGTACGTTTCTTGTTTTCGTTGTCCGCCTTTTGGTTTTGTTGTTCGCCCCTGTATGTCGTCGCCCCCCTTCCGTTTGTCCTCTTGTTGTCGTTGTCTACCGATAAAGTCCTTTCTTTTTGGTTCCGTTACAGATATGGACAATTGTTCCCATCAATGTTTTTAGTATAAGTTAGCAAACAATTTAGTTTTAAACCCATAAATCCGTCCTTCCCAATTTTATTTTATTCTTTTTTCTTTCAATCCTTAATCTCGAAACAGCCGCGAGTACCTTAGCTTCCCAAAACTAACATAGTTTTAAGGCAGTAATGAATTGTAAAATGTAAAATCAATGTAAAAACAAAAGATTTCGGCTCAGTTATGCCCATGTGGCGCCCGAGACTTCCAAATAAACGAATAAGTAAAAAAAAAGATCGACATAGGTGCACAAATCAAGAAGACGAGGGCTGCTTTTGCGACTTTACGAAATGTATGGAAAAACAACCAGATTGCCACAGATAAAAATAATGAGATTTACACGTAATGTCAACTTTAGTTTACTTCAATTAACTTACATTTATGATGGTTTACATGACATCCCGAGCAGGAGAAAATAGCTGAAGCATAACTAATTCAGGTATGGAAAACCGAATACCTACAACCTGAATGAGGTAATAAGTAGCCCTGCATAAGAGGTAAAATACCTAAAATAATAACTGGTGTGTATTCTGTGCATAACGCGTGAATAATGACATCAGGTATGGCAATACCTGAATAATAATCGGAGATTTTTCCATACAAATAGCGCTTTTTCCATAATTGAACAATACCTCAAGCAGTCCTCAATACCAAACCAATAACTCGTTGAGGTATTTCGTCAATACCTACAAAACACCAAAATAAGTTATTTTCAATACCTGGATAACCAACCAATACCTTGTCTTGGTATGATACCTGACTTTGGTATGCTCCAGTTATGTGGCAGTTATTCATTCCTGCTCGGGATATTATGTAAATTTGTGTTATATGTCATGTAAACACACAGAGTCATGCTGAATAACATGACATATAATGGAAGATTACATGATATTTTTTTACTTTTACATGATATGTCATGTAAACTTCTGTGATATCCCTCGCTCCAATCGTGTGCATCATATGTCACAAAATTTTACACTCTTTTTTCGATTTGTGTAGTCGACACACCAAAATCCGAATTTTCCACTCGAACGAGAAATCTGTGCGCTATACGCCAGTGGAACCTGGTATGTATCAGTGGAGAACACTCAACTGCTGCATATCCTCATCAATAGATGCCTGCGGTACCGTGAGGTCGCCATTCACCGCTCATGCCCCATTCACCGCTCATTTTGGGTCAATCATACAAAAATGATCAAATGTTAGTAAAGTATCGTAACAAAAGTGAATGTAACATGCTGCCACATTAAAAAACTTTCATTTCACCAAGTTTTTATATGGGTGTACCTGAAATCACGTTCTCAAAAAATATTTCTCACACTGCGCTGCAGGACAACATGGAAACTGTTCAGAGCAAACAGCGGAAAAAATATCCAACAGGTAAAACCCGTTAAAGATTCCATTTTGACAAAACAGGATGAACTGAACGTCATGAATCATCAATACATCTATATATATAAAAATGAGTTCGAGTTCCCTTTGAGGCAACAAAACTCACGAACGGATGAACCGATCAGCTCGATTCTTGCACGGTTCGATTCGTATTCATGGTGGCTGTGTTCATATGTACAAAAAGTTACGAAAATTTACTTAAAAAGTACGAAAATTGAATAAGTGCTGATTTTTCATGAGCTGGGAAGAAAATCAACACGTTCGAAATGAAACCAATCTAGAGTGCGGTGATATTTTGAGCTCAACAGTTGTCAAAACACCACAACCGGGCAAGACAAAGTTTGCCGGGCCAGCTAGTTGGTAAATAAAAGTTATTTTGTTTTTATAAATGAATAGTTTCTGTGATTCAATGAAAAAAATATCCAGTGAGCGGTGAATGGATGCATGAGCGGTAATAGGAGCCAAGAGATAACACATTTGAATTTTTATTTTTTCGGCTGTAAACATATTTTACAATTGTTTTATATTTTTTCTATAATAACAACATAATTGTCAAATTGTTAACGTAAATTAAAGTGAAATATGGTTGCCTCACAATTGAATTTCCAACGTGAAGCTCCATCGTCGATGTCATCAAATGCCGATAGCGACAGAAATACGGGAACGGAAGTGGAAGTGGGTCGGCCAAACTCTACGCAGGGGCGGAAACGAAATATGCAGGCAAGTGTTAGATTGGAACCCTGCAGGACATCGCAGCAGAGGCAGACCCAGAGGCTCATGGCGGCGCAGCCTCAACAACGAAATCAAGCAAGTCGACAGAAATTTGACCCGGCCACAGGTCAAGGCGATTGCTGGCAATCGCCCAGGATAAAAAACTTTCAATTCGGCCCTCTGCACCACTCTGGGTGCCCAGGACTGAAGTAAGTATACAAATTCGATGAAGTAAATAGTTATTCAGTCATTGTCAACATCGAGATGCATTTTCATCTAAATCCGTTTAACTTCGTTTCTAAAACTAGAAAATTTGAGCTACCTATATACTCAAAATACCTCGTCCTAGTCGACGTTAAGGTTCGGAAGCTGTAAGTTTATAGAGAAGGCTTCTCTTCTCCATGCTGTCATCTGAAGGAAGTTTACCTCAACTTCAGATCGAGATAGAAGGGAGTTACCTCAATAGATCAAATTGAATAGTGGCGCAATCTGCTGGGCTACCGAATAGAATGTAACATACTGCACCACACTGCACTGTCTTGAAAATGGTCTGTGAACATAACACCGTTCTGTGAATCCGCGTGAAAACTACGAAAATGCTTTTCAACATTTTAGGAATAGCGTATCTGCTTCTGTAATTCCAACAGCTCTTCTGCTTGGTCCTACTCCACTCGCGCCATTTGTTTTAAATTTTACTGTTACGGAACTAAAACCGAAAAAAAGAGACTGGAATTAATAGTGGTCACGATACACCTATCTATAATCATGATGAATATTAATTGACATTTGTGGAGCGGATCTGGTGTGATGGTTAGAACACTTTACTATCATGCCGAGGACCTGGGAGCGAATCCCACTCCCGACAAACTCACAAAATGTGAGATCTTCCTTCGGAAGGGAAGTAAAGCGTGGGTCCCGAGATGAACTAGCCTAGGGCTAAAAATCTCGTTAATACATTATTATTATTATTATTATTTATTTAACTCAAAATTTGGAAAGAGGGAAAAGCCCCTTTGAGTGATTTCCTCAATTCCGAAATCTATCTCAAAAAGGCAGAAAACCTCTTTTTTCTTTTCAAAAAAACATTATAATAATAACTTTAAACTAAAGGCTCACACGGCAGTGAACCATAGAAGAGCCGAAATCTTGATGGAGGACAACAAGCCAAATCGTTTAACGAGTATATATCCAGAAATCCAAGGGAGAATCATGTGCAAGGAGGGTCATCCGAAGTGAATCTTCACAGCTGAAAAAAAAAACAAAACGAAAAGAACAGTATCATACAAAATAAGAAATCGCATTAAGGAATTTAAATAAATGTTTTAGCAAAAAATCATTCTTTAGGCCCAAAATATCCCGTATAGATACAGGAATAGAAAAACCTGCAGCGACCAAACTGTCAAATAATATCTTTCTCGGTGCAATAAACCGAGAACAATTGGTTATAATATGATCAATGTCTTCATACTATACACCACATTCACATAAATTTGAATCTTTAATGTTGATGCGATATAAATGACTATTGCAAATATAATGGTTGGACATCAATCTGGAAAAAGTACAGATGAAATTTCTACTCCCAGATAAATTTTTAAACCAAGGGAAATGATTCACTTTAGGACATATGGAATGGCACCATCGTCCCTTGTCATTAGAATTCCAATTCAATTGCCAACTATTAAGGGAATGATTTTTTATTTCGGGAAAATATTCAGAAGGAAATATCTCACGATTGAAAATTACACCACGGGTAACACTTAATTTTGCTAATGCATCCGCTTGTTCATTACCATGTATATTACAGTGTGCAGAAACCCAAACAAATTTTATGATATATCCTTTTGAATGTAAATCAAATAAAACTTTTTTCAACATCAACACAAGGTGATGTGATTTGAAATTCAAATTGATGGTATTTAAAGCATGAAGGCTACTAAAACTATCATCTCGTTAATACAGATAAAAAAAATTGGCATATTTCAAAGATTAGTGATGACATCGACCTTAAATATAAAAAGGAGAGCGGGTTTCCCGTGACTTTCTTGTAGAACTGGTCAAGCTGCACAAATTCTTCATTACCATATTTTCAGGTTCAGCTTCTGAAATGAGCTGCACTCGAAGTACTGGAAGATGTATTTTGAACAGCACAAATTCTGTTAGAGGTCCAAAACGACGATCCTAGGGAATGTGTAATCTCCCTTTCTTCGACGGTGAAACATCTGAAAAAGGTTCAAAGCGTAACAAAATTCCGGACGTCGAACAGTGTGTAAAATCCCCATTAATTAACTTTCGCGTTAACCTAGCAGGGGTACAAAAATTGCTAATGAGGCCATTTCACCAAAATCCCGACATACATCCGTGTAAAAACGGCACTTCACAAGTTGTTTAACTTCGAGCCCTGAAGAAGATCCAAACCCGAGGATCGAAACGTCGGCGATGAATTAAAATAATCAACGCTTATTTCTGTGACTGCAAGCCGAAACCATTAGAAGTTCTAGGGAATAAAATTTGAGGTACATATACTTTTCATAACAACTCCCTCTGGACATAGCGTTGATTTCTAGAGTAAGTCTCAAAAATCCAAACAGTAGTGAGCGCTTATATTTGGTAGTAACCTTTGCTATTCACTAAAACAACAACTTCAAAAATCCATATCATTTCATTACTAACCTAATTCTCGGATTTCAAATTGCCATCCCATCCACACTTTTATGACGCAAGTGGCAACGCCACCAGCTCATGAATCCTCACTACACGGCGCGGTGCGTTGGGTGAGAAATGCTGGCCCAAGGAATTTTTTGGTTCGGTCTACGGTTTAAAGTGTCGAGAAATAAATAACACGATGTTGTTATCGTTGTCGGTGTTGTTGGTCGAACAAGCGAACCACGATTCGCGGCTTCTATCATATTTCGCCGACTCTTGTGTTGGTCGCGTAAATTTGCCTCCGGAGAGCTGCGTAAGGATTTTATTGTTTAGAGCTGCACATGTAGACAAACAGATGCGGAATGTGTGTTCCTACATTTGTTGACAAACGTTACGTCGACTTGTTGGTACATACGTAGGTATATTGGCGCGGGGTCGCAATTGCGTTGCCGAAGCGTGTACGCACATTTGTTCTGGGATGTTTTGAAAACAATGTTCACATCGTTGCGGATTTGTTTGCAGTAATCGATGCGACAATTTGGCAAACAACAGTGCTTGGCCTATAAATGCACACGTGTCAACGACCGGCCGTTGAGTTTTGGTGATTTGTTTTTGCGTTCTTTTGTTCTGCGAGGTCGAAGCAATTGTTGGGGTCTAAAGGTCTTTGCAGAAATGTGCTGCTGATAGAAGCTTAATGATGTTAATGATGATAAACTTAAAATAATTTACCATTACACGAAGAACTAGTTCTAGTAGATAAAACATTTCCGTCGGTTTTGTTTGTTAACCTTTCAGGGCGCGCGCCGGTTTGATATTAAAACTGCACCGCACTCGTTCTGCATACGACGAGCGAGTTTTTTGTTGGTGTTGTACTTTTTACAACGGCGCGCGTTCTGAAGGGTTAACTACATCTCTATTGCACTATGTATGTATCCTTTCAGCAAGTTCCATAGACGAACAACCAAGAACTTCTGGACTCATATAGCCGAACGCAGAATAATTCAGCAAGAAAACGCGGAGGCAGACGATTTTCAGTCCCGATCGGTTAAGCTACCTTCGGTATGAATACTTTCTTCCTGAAAATGACTGAATGGATGAAGAGGAAAATCAACAGCGTTATTTTTGTTTCTTATATTCAATGCGGAATTAGTCAAGTTTCTCAATGACTGTGAATATTTTGCAGCCTGAATTCATTTTTTCCAGTTTTGGAATACTGGTTCCAGCGGGGTAGTGGCTCAATTTCATTAATTTTAAATCCTAGTTTGCAACTTTTCAAATTTCGGACATTTATGAAATCGAATTTACTATTGAGCTTTTTTTCGACCACTTAATATTACATTGGCCGCTTGATTTTCTGGTAGCTTGGTGGACCCTGAAATTTGACCAAACTCATACTTCTGTTCCTGAAGTTGGTTCTAGCACTGGACTTCCACCAGCGTTTTTGTTCGAGAATTCCTTCTCAGATTTGAATAAGGTCTCCTTGTGCAGTTCCTCCAGAAAATTTTACTGAGATATCTTGAGAAGTATGCATTCCTCAGCTCCTTTAGTGATTTTTCGATTATTCAAAAAAAAATCTTCTAGGATCCCACAAGGCGTTTATTCTGGGAGTACTATTGGATATCTAACTGAAATTTCCAGTGTTTCCTTTTGACATTCTCTTTGATCTTTCTTTAAAGATTTTTCTTCTGGAATTCTGCCAGAGACTCCCAAGGGAATTTTTATGGGATTTCTTATAAAGATTATTTGCTCAGTGGGTTGTCTCCGGGATTTCTAAAGGATATTCCTGCAGGAAGTCCTTATGAGAGAATTCTTGCAAGGATTTCTCCCGGACTTTTTCATGATATTTCCCCTGGAACTCCTTTGTTGAGTATTTCAGATTTATTTGTTCTGCGGTTCTGTTCTGGGAACTTCTTGAGAAATACCAGAAGACATTACTGATAGTGTTCCAGAAAGATCTTCAGGAAAATTCCAAAAGCGACTTCTTCATGGGTTCCGGAAAGAATTCTTTGAAAAATCTGAGAACCTTTCTGAAGGATCCCAAAAAGAAAGTTTTGAACGAATCCCAGAGTTTCAGAAAACATCCCAGAAGGAACTCTAGAAATAACAGGATAAGAAGTTCTTGGGGAAAAAAAATGAACGAATTCTAGTAGCATTCCCAGGAGAAGTCTGTGTGATATTCTCAGGAATTACATATGGGAACCCTACAGATTTTTTTTCTGTGATCCCTGGAGGTCCACCTAAAATTTTTTAAGTTATTTGTTCTGGAAGCCCTTGAAAAATTGCTCTGCAAATTTGTACCAGTTGGGATGTTACGAAAAAGAAGAAGACAGTCCCTTAGGATCAATTCCTTCACCTCGGTTTAAACGGTAAGTCAGGATTACCCTGTCCGCGGCTGTCTGGGTCCGTATGAAGTTGATCATCAATATTAGCTTCTTTGTTCTATCAGCCGTCGGTAGCGGTTGACACAATGGAATACCCACGTGCGCCCGCTATGTCCAAAGGGAAGTATTATGAAAAGTGAATGTACCTCAAAGTTTATTCGTTCGAACCGTATTTCGAACCTCTAGATTCAGAATATGTGCGATTTAAAATAATCCATCTTGGGTTTTTTTCCCATACATTTTTATATGGGATGAAATTAACCTTAAAATGACTTTTTTCGCCATTTGTATGGGAAAACAGGAAAAAAATCAAAAAATTCGAAAAATATCGAAAAACCCAAGATGAAATATTTTAAACTGCACAGATTCTGAAACTAGAGGTCTAAACCTACGATCCTATGGAATAACATTTGAGGTACATTCGATTTTCATAATACTTCCCTTTGGACATAGCGTGGTGCGTTCAATGTTGTCAGCAGGAGTAAAATTATTTTAATATGTATGGCGAAAAGCATCTATAAACTCGAATTTCTCGAAATGAAAAGCTTTTACTGAAAAAATATTTGGTAGGCATCAAACCGGTCATCATTGTGCTACCAAATATTTTTCCGAATAATGTGTTCCACTTTGAGAAATACGCCTTTAGATACTATTCGCCATACAATATTTTTGCAATTTACTTTTAGCGATTTTTCGCGCATAGAAGCTAGCGCCATATTGGTCGATGCAAAGAGTAGGAAAACAGCCAAAGCATTTAATTCAATGGCTAAGAATTCCGGTGGTAAGAGTCCATTAATCAGGTGACCCCTAATTCATGGTGTGTTGCGGCTATATGCTTTCCGTGCCTAGGAATGAATGGTTAAATAGGTCTAATAAATTCCTAACCGCTTAACGGAGCCTGTGGAGTACTTGGGCGCCCTTCGCAGTATTCTGTCCTAACTGCGCTAACCGGAGCAATAGTGCAGTTCTGCCGTAATTCTGCAAAGTGACGTAAGAGACATTGATAGTTTTAGCCCATTTTTTAGTTATTACACAACACACTCAATCCTGAATTGCCTGTACAGCACTTTTTTGACGAAAATAGAACAGCAAAACTATTTCGGTAGCTTCGGTAATCGATTTTACTGAGGCTCAGTACACCAACTGTCAAAACCTGATGCAAAAGGTAAACAATGCAGTATAGCTGCATACAGCTGTTCTATTTTCGTCAAAAATTTACCGAGCACGGTATTCCAAATTAAGTGTGTATGCATAAAACTCTTGGTCATCCTCTAAGTTTTTTTCCATAGATGATAGATTACGACTAGATCTTGCATTCTAATACAGCAGGCATTGCACAGTGTTATGTTTACACTATATATCTATATATATAAAAATGCAGTGGCATACGTGGGACCGCGCATAACTTGCGAACGAAAGGACCGATTTTGGTCGTCTTAGTTTTGTTCTGTTAGTTTTCACCCAAGTAAGGTTTATCCCTTTATAAGGCAGTGGCAACTATATTGCCACCTACTGTTTGTATTTTTTTCTGTTTTATAACAATTAATTTCAAACTTTTTTTTGGTTCACGTAAAATTGGGATTACTAACAACGCCTGGTATTTTTTTGGTACTAAACAAATCTTTAACAACAATTTGGGAGCCATTTGCAGTCTCAAAATTGGCTAAATTTGACCGCGTGAAGAAAATTAGCTCAAACTTATTGTAAAATTATAAATTTGGTAAATATTTCAAGAAATAATCAAATTATGGGTTGACATGAGCTGAACTACACAGTTTATATTATGGGTTAAGCCCTAATCCACTGTGAAATCTGTTTTCCGGCTTTTTGTCGAAGTCAAAAGAAGAAAAGTACCCTAAACGGGCAGTGGCAAGAATATTGTCACCAGCGCTGGTGGCCTAAACGGGCAGTGGCAACTATATTGCCACCTCAAAAGCTCGTTTTTGGAGTAAACGGGCAGTGGCAACTATATTGCCACCAGCGTTTTTGGGCTTAACGGGCAGTGGCAACTATATTGCCACCTAGATTTTTGAGAGTTTCTTTCAAACAAAAATTGTTTTGTACATGTTATCATGTATATAATCATTTCCATAATAGTATGCGTTGACAACTCTTCTAGTTTTCTCGACCTTATAAAGGGTTATGAGGCAAAAAACATGGAAAAATTGAAAGTTTTTGAAAATCGATCTTCCATACATTTTGTGACCTGGGACTTGGTTTTGGATAGAAACTTGAAACGTCAAAAACGCAGTAGGCAAGACATAGTTTGCCGGGTACAGCTAGTTATATATAATATACCATAAAATTTCGAAATTTTTAATGGCGCTTACGTCACTTTGCAGAATTACAGCAGAGTTAACCTTGTGCTTTTATAGGCTTAATTTACGCTTTATGCATTTTTACTGTGCTCTTTTCAGGGCGCTGGTTGAACCCGTTGCAACGCGTTGTGGTACGTTTATGCAATTGTGTCGATCCTATTCCCTTACCTTCCTTTTCCCTATCCCATCTTTTATTCCTCCCTTCCCTCAGGTAAATAATGAATAGGTTCGTATTCATGACGATGGCAAAAAATTTCCCAAATGGAGGAGAATGTCAATGTGATATATTACATCACATTGGGAGAATGTGCCTCTGAAGCCGACCTACTGATAGCTTTCCGTATAAGATAGTTTTGCAATTCTGCACTATAATATCTACTTTTATACTTGCCTTTTTGGTATCGTAACGGCCTGCTTTTCTTCACCAAATCAAAGAGTTGCATTATGGTTGATGATGCAATTCTTTGATTTGAGAGTTATAACCGGAATGATAACTCATTTCGGTTGCATTATGAATCATTAAGCTATTGTTTGATTGGAAACCAAAGTTTCCTCGGTAAGAGCTTGAAATATTGTGACGATTGTGACGGTTATAGCATGGCTTGCTTGTTTCAAATTTAGTAGGATGGCACACGTGGGCGCTCTCATTCAGCCATGGAAAAGCACGATGGTACTATTTAAATAAATAAGATTCTACCGTTATTTTGTTCATTGCAAAAAATGTTGTATGCAACTCGTTGCAAAACTCGATTTCCCACCCCCACTGGACCCCTTTCGCAGTTAGTATAAGTGCGGGGTCGTGAATAAAACTGCGATTTAGCATCGAATCGTTTCGGTGTCTTCTGATCGCTTATTCAGCACCTTGTAATGCATAAGTGGGCAGAAGACAACGACACGATTCGATGCGAAATCGCAGTTTTATTCACAATCCCGCACTTATACTAACTGCGAAAGGGGTCCAGTGGGGTGGGACGTGCGCAATATTTGCAGCAACTTATATTTAGCCACTGAACAGGCCTCACTTGCCCCGTGAAACGCAGTAAATGAGGATCTGCTAACTGCTACACTTTCCATTACATGCATAATATATGGAATGCAAATATTTTGAAACAGTTTTAATGCATGTTAACCCACTAATACCCAACCCCGCCTTTAGACGGGGTATAGTTTGAGCATTTTTGTAATTTTTGTTTCGTGAAAAATCAAAATTTTTATATTTTTGGCTGATATTTAGGACTGTTTTGTGTATCTCAAAATAGTTTTTGGTGTATTTTAAAGCCTATTTACATTTTTTTAAATCATTGAAAAATTGATGTTTTAGTCACCTTCAAGAAGACATTGTTTATTTTGTATTAAATCGCTACAATTAACCTATTCAAAATTTTTCAAATCATTCTATCCTTGTTTGATAGTTTAAGGGAATCGAAAACACTCCAAAATTATTTCCTAATTTCACGGAAAATAAAATTTTCTTGCGAAAAAAAATTAAAATAATGATATTTCAACAATAATCATAAAATCTCAAAATGTTTTCATCTCAAAAAATCCGTTCCCCAAATTGGCTTCCGGGAAAAATATAAAAGTGTAGGGATGTTCAAAATAAAAATTAGAAAAATCAAAAACTGCAATTCACGAAATCGAGAATTAAAAAGAAACATCTTCCAAAACATGTTTAAATCGATTTAAGATGACGAAAAATGACATTTAGATCAACATAAAAAATTTGGGTATTAGAGGGTTAATAAATAGAAATATACGTCTTTCAAATCGTTTGAAATTACATGTTAAATAATTTTCGTTAAAACATTTTTGGCATGACAAAACCAAATTAGCACATTTTCAGGTCCCACATGGCCCGGGGTACCTTATACAAAACAGTCCTATCATACAAAAATATAAAATTTTCAATTATCCTGCAAGGAAAAGTTACAAAAATGCTCAAAAAATTCTAATCATCACATCACGTCCGCTCCAATTTCCTACTTCTTTTTTCTGGTTTGTTTTTTTTTTGTTTTCGTTATTTATTTATTAAATGTATTTACTTATCTCTTTAATTAATGTTAATATTTTTGGCTTAACAATACTTGCTTTCTTAAACTGTAAATGCTGCAGAAGATCTTTTTCAAAGCACGGGAATGCATTTATTTCTTTTATTGATGTCGGTGAATTATTTCAGCTAATAATACCCCACATGTATTCAACGCAACTCTTAGCCACTTCATTGATCCAGCCATTGCATTTGTGCGGAAATCACAGTGCAAAACATGAGGCAGAATCAAAGATTTAAAAAGCTTCAATTTGATGGAAAAATTACAGTATTTAGTCGAACAACTCAATCTTTTTCATGATAGATTTTGGAGCATTGCATTTTGATACGAGCCCCCCAATCTAAGTTATTTGTGAAGATAACATTCAAATTTTTAACACGATCAGTAAATTGAACACCATCGATTAGAAGTTGGCATGGGGTATTTCAAAGCTTGTAAAATTATATCGCTTTAGTATTATCACGATTAGCAGGGAAAGAATTATTTTTGACCATTCCATAAGTTCCATAAGCTCGTCTTTGATAGAACACACTCAGCGAGGTTACGAAACTGAGGCCATGAAGGTATCCCTTTTAGGGTTAAAGAGGCTTTCAGTCAGACGCTGGTTCACCTCTCTGAGAACAAATATAAATTTGCACATCATCTGCAAATAGATGAGCTGAACAACAATCTACCACACTTGGAAGATTGTTTATGAAGAGTGTGAAAAGAATTGGTCCAAGCAGTGATTCTTGGGAAACACCGGTTAAAGCTAGTTCGTAATCAGACAGCACCC
The DNA here is from genome assembly GCF_035046485.1 of Aedes albopictus. Taxonomy (NCBI): domain Eukaryota; kingdom Metazoa; phylum Arthropoda; class Insecta; order Diptera; family Culicidae; genus Aedes; species Aedes albopictus. Next base: position 431,513,388 of record NC_085137.1, read on the forward strand.
ATTGTAATAAACTGCTTGACTCCTCTGGCTTAGATAACATGCCACTAAATCGTTGAATCTTGATGATCTTCTAGTTTGCTTGAGCGGATCAATATTGAAATCACTTACGACAAATGTTGATGAGTATTTCAAAGAAGTAGTATTTCCAGAATAGTCAATCTGTCCTAGTGTTAATTGTTCTTCTTCTTCTTTTTTATGGCTCTAAGTCCCCACTGGGACTTGCCTTGCTTGAGCTTAGTGTTCTTTGGGCACTTCCACGGTTATTAATTGAAGAACGTTCTTTGCCTACCATTGCAAGAATTTGTATATTGTGAGGCAAGCACAATGATACACTATGCCCAGGGAGTCGAGAAAAATTTCCCGACTGGAACGGGAATCGAACCCGTCGTCTCCGAATTGGCAATCCATAGCCTTAACCACTAGGCTAACTGAAGAATCCCGTGTTAATTGTAATCAAACTGAATATTCCATTATTTCTTACTAAATGAATTAAAAATACTGAACACATCATACGAGATAACACTGCAATAAGTCAAATACTGGTTGATATATGAAACGAACAGAATAACAAAACAAGTATCACTCTGAGAATAACTCTCTTGAAAACTCTCTTAACACTGATTCTGAATGACAGAAACGTTCCACAATAAAATGGTTAAAAATACTGGAATTTTGATAAACCTTAAAATGGCAAAACCTCTGTAAACTTATTGTAAATAACATTGTCTAGCCACTCAACCGTTTTAGAAATGTCTACATTAAGGTGGCCCACACTTATACGAAAAACAAAAATTTGGAAAAATGCCGAATCTTGCCTTCTAAATCAGTTGTTTTGAACTTCCAGAAGCAACGTTCAAAATTTGAGCAAAATCAATTAAGCCTAAGGGGGCGCTCAAACCGCTTGAAGTTTGTATGGGAAAACTTGGCCAAATGCATGCAGAAATTTTAAGTTTTCGAATTTTACCGCTAGGTGGCTAGGTGGTGTTATAGTAGGTGACTATATGCAAAACAACTTTGCCGAAGACCGCTAAGTGATTCAACGTCTGTGAAAAAAGTTATACCCTAGGTAAAGTGAGGATAAACTTTATTGTTGTTTTTCCAATACATGTAAAGGAATAATATCAATAATGAAATCTCAATACTTTGCCTCACTTTGCCTAGGGTATAACTTTTTTACAGCCGTCGGATTACTTCGCGGTGTTCGACAAAGTTCTTTGGAATATAGTCACCTACGATAATACCAAAGGGTTTATTTATTGAACGCTTACAGCGCCACCTAGCGGCAAAATTCGAAAACTTAAAATTTCTGCATACATTTGGCCAAGTTTTTCCATACAAACTTCAAGCGTTTTGATCGCTCCCTTAGGCTCAACCGATTTTTCTCAAATTTTGAACGTAGCTTCTGGGAGTCCAAAGCAACTGATTTAGGAGGTAAGACTTGGCATTTTTCAAAATGTTTGTTTTTCATATAAATGTGGGCCACCCTAGTCTACATGTAATCACAATGCAATGGGTGTTTATATATTATTAAAAATAAGGAGTTGTGTTTAATAAAAACAGCATCGATTCTTTTTCTTGTATTTTTGTCAAACATGGTTTAAAATAGAACATAATGAAGACAACTTCTTTCTAAGGTAATCTTTCATCATTTGACACAAAAGTAAAGAAGTTCTATATGGGGTTAACTTTACAGAAAGATATACTAGTTATTAAATTGATTTAAAAAAAACTTCAAAAGTCGAATAAATCTTTTCGATAGATTTAGTCAATTAAAAAAAAAAGAAACATTATTTCATATCTTTCAGAGAGAACTTTTATGAGAACACAACTTGACTGGTAACTTCTCAATAGATAAATGAGAAGTTGCTGTAAAGTGAAACGTTTACATCAACGGGTAAATATATAAGAAAAATAGGATTACACAAATTCTGAAAGTTTCATAACTGAAACTTGGAAGTGGTACATCGAAGGTGAAAACTTGAGAACTGCCACCTTTAAGTAAACATCCAGAGTATAAACCACAAAAGAAACGCAAACAAAAAACAGCACATTTTTTTCTGTTAATAATTCGGTACTAATACTAGGTTCTTGCCTTCTTCGTCCCCGACTTGGAATGGAAACTCACTTGAAAAGAAATTTTCACCACATTCGTCGTCGCCGTTTGGCGGTGATCACCACCAGCATCTTCTTGTCGCCGTCGTCACTGTCGTCACACACAAATTCGCACACCGTGCAGCAGAACAAGAAGCCACCCGCGTCTGTCACCTCGGTTCGGTAGTGTTTTCCACTGACGACTGCCGCCGCCAACGAAAATTCGCGCACTTGCGAACGGCAGTGGGATGAGCGAGATCCCAAGAAGAATAAGAAACGCACAGAAAAATGCACCACACGCGATCTTCTCCGACGGCTTTGAAATGTGTCTCGGCGTCTCCGTCCGGTCCCGTAGAGTTTAGTGTATACTGTTTGTATGTGCTCAAATCATCGACACAAATCACAAACCGCGGATCGTGGAAGAATTCATCACGCACAGAATAGCTTGGATTACTTCACAACCTACGTGAAACAGCTGACCCCACCGAAGCGAGACGATCCTCGATGTGCAGAGAGGGAATGTCTTCTGATCGCTACTATCACTATCACTATTTGAATTGTTAGCAAACAGCACGTTCATATTTGGAATCTCACCGTAACACACCACCCACTAGAATAGCGTACATCCATCATTTCCCATCCGTGTGTTTTAGAACCGTGTTGAACTATGCAAGTGGGCAACTACCGGAACGCGTAAAGTTCAAAACTCGGAAAAAAGGTCGCGCGCGCCAACAACACTCGAGTCCGGTCCCGGTCGTCCGTCGTTGTCAACCGCACAACACGAGAATCGCACCAGAACTATAGCGATAAAACGAGACGCGGCCGCCGTCGTAATACACAACACGCGCTGCGCCCGAACTGAGACTGACTACTGTGGCTCGAGGAGGAACGAGATTCGAGATTATGCCCCACGAACGGTCGAAGGAAAACTGTGCGATTACTGGCAGCAGGCAGCACGCTAAAAAGAATCAACAGTGTCTGGGACCGACGGCGACGACGGCGGCGGCGACAACGACGTCGACGTCTGCGACCAAACGCCAGCAACAAACGTGTGCAGCAGGAACAGAGTCTCTCACGCGCGCGGATGCCGGACGCCGGCGGAGGTCCCAGCTCAGCTCAATCAGTCAATGCGAAAATCGGCGTTTAGTCTGCTGTTTGCCTTTGGTTTGTCTTCCGTCGGCGACGTCGACGACGTCTTCGTCGTTGCGATTCCCTTGCGGACGAAGTGAGCGCGCGAAATTATTCGACACGGTACGATGTAGCATCATCACTTTGAATTTTGTCGCATGTCGTGTGAGAGCCGGCTAACTGTAAGGGGAAGGAGTTCTTCTACTGATTAGGATTTTACTGCATATCCGGGTTTAAATGCGAGTAGAGATGCAAAGGTGGGTAATCCGACGACGGTAGGATGTAAATTAATGGATTAGTGGGATCCTGACGCCACAACTATTTATGCCACAAAATCAAATTCGTGGAGACGCATGGTAGCTTGTTATTCTACGAGCTAACTCGCCCAGTAGGACAAGAAACCACCCAAGCAACATTTCAAAGTCCTAATAGTTTCGAGGATGCTATTAGAGCCGCCATAAAACCTAAATAATTTTATTTCGGTTTTATGATGGTTTTTTATAATTCATCATGCCTGTTCGACTTAAATAATATGCAATATACAAAATGAAGATAAAGGGTAGCTGGCACATTCCAACCCCCGTAGGCAAAACATTTTTAAACCTTTTTATTTTTGTCAATTTCAACGATAATGCTATAGTTCATCACTCGACATACATGTGCCAGAAGCCAGATGCTGGTGTCGAGGACCCGGCAGAGCAGCGAACGATATAATATAAGGAAGCAAGAGTAGCCGAAAAACACATCTATCGCAAAAAGAAAATAGAGCATAAGAAAAAAAGAAAGAATGTGAAACAGAATGATATGCGGAGATTTTACGAAACTGCCAATGGCGTGCGGAGAAAACCAGCACCTTCTCCCGTGATGTGCAACGACCGTGATGGAAACTTGCTGACAGATATATCAATGGTTACTGCCAGGTGGATAGAGCAGTTAGAGGTATTGTCGAAAGGTGGGAATAGGATACTGCAAGATGACGTCACGAAGCCGTGCACTGACAGTTCAGCGAGCTTGTTTACATGGACTTAGTCTCTGGCGGAGATCCGGCAAAACTGTTTTTGGATACAATTTCTGTGAAACGTAATAAGACGATTGGTTTTGTACTAGTAAAGTTGAATATAATCGATATTTTCGTATCATAATGGTTTCGCGACGGAAAACGTGAATTTAATTTTCGCCACTCGTTTAAAATTCTAACACCTTGTAAACAAGCTCGCTGAACTGTCAGACAAAGTGAGGTTAGATCAGGTGCTTGCAGTACCCTATGGAAGAGTGACAGATAGAATTAGAATCCACGTCGATGGACGAGATTCAGACAGCCATTAAGCCCCTCACTACCAAGTGGACCACACTTATTGATGTTTTCAACAGGAGATCCGCAAGTGGCAAGGTAGGCCTACTGATCATCTTTTGCGAGTGTCGACTGGCAACGCGACCTGGGGCCTAGTCGTATCCTGTTTGGTAACTGGTTTGTGTTGCCGATGGGGATGGCCCGCGAAATGCATTGTGTTGTTTGGGAAGGCCCGCTCGATACATGTTTTTTTTTTAAGAGGCTTTATCGCAATGCGGCATTCGCCTCTAAGGCTTTATTTGAAATAATAGTAGTTCTAAAATCTTATTATACAATCTAACACAAACAAATCCGATCACCCTGACACCGCCAACTATTAACACCCCACAGTAATTCCATCCCGGCCAGCACGAACAGAAGTGTTCCCAAAGTGCCAAGTGTTGTGACTCGAACTGTGTACCCACCCAACATTTCAATCGAGGTGCTAGGGTCCAAGTATGATCGAATGTAATTCAAACCCATATCTAGAATAACCACATTTTCCAATCGCAGTGAAACAAGTGCGGTGCAGAGAAGAAAACGACATTCCGCCGTGTGATCAATACGAATCGAAAACAAGTTGATTCACATCGAGTGAGTAGTTACATCGATCATAAAAAACAGCATAATTGTACAACTCCCCCTCTTCCTTTTCAAAATAAATAGGCCCTGATGAAGATCCCAACCACAGGATCGAAACGTTGGCAATGATCTAAAATAATCAACGCTTTTCTGTGACTGAAAGCCGAAAAATACCAAGTTTTATGTTTTGAAGGTATTTCAATACTAGCACTTCAGTTTTTCTATCATTTTTGCCTTTCTCGTACACTAAGTGTACTGGAAAGGCTATATGTTCACTCCAAAAATGATTTTTTGATAGAAGGCCCGGAGGGTCAAGTCACATATACCAATCAACTCAGCTCGACAAATTGAGGTGATGTCTGTGTGTGTGTATGTGTGTGTGTATGTGTGTGTGTATGTATGTGTGTATGTGTACAAAAAAACTCACATCACTTTTTGGCAGTAAACCTCAACCGATTTTAATGACCGACGGTTCATTCGACGCGAAATCTGGTCCCATTGTTTCCTATTGAAAATGGTTCGGATCGGTCCAGCCGTTCCGGAGTTATGGCCATTTACGTGTTCCGGACCAGTACCCTTGGAAGGGGCCATACATAAAAATGTAACAAACACATACATGCGACACATCAAACTACGGCATTTTGGATAACCTGATGAATAGTTAGAAGGAAAACAGTCTCAGACCATATCTGAACCGGTAGTGTTCCGGAACCGGTTCCGGATGTCGCGCCGGAAGTGGCCAACTATAAAAGTGAACCAAATCCATGCATGCGACACATCATATTGCGGCAATTTTGATAACCTGATGAACAGTTAGCAAGAAAACAGTCTCAAACTATATCTGAACCGGTAGTGTTCCAAAACCGGTTCCGGATGTCCCGCCGGGAGTGGCCAAATATAAAAGTGAACCAAAGCCATGCATGCGATATATCAAAGCGCGACTTTTTTGGTAACCCAATGGAAGGTTGGCATAAAAAAAGACTCAAACCATATCTGAACCGGTAGTGTATCGGAACCGGTTCCGGATGTCCCGCTGGAAGTGGTCAAATATAAAAATGATCCAAACCCATGCATGCGACACATCAAACTGCGGCATTTTCGATAACCTGATGAGCAGTTAGCAAGAAAACAGTCTCATTCCATATCTGAACCGGTAGTGTTTCAGAACCGGTTCCGGGTTTTCCGCCGGAACTGACCGTATATAAAAGTTGACAAAACCTTTGCATGCGGCACATCAAATCGCGCCTTTTTCGACAACTTGATGACCGGTTATTGAGAAAGTAGGCTAAGACCACATTATGGACTGTCAGTAATGCCGAAACTAGTTCCGGGTTTCCCTCCAAAAGCAGTTAAATATAATTTTGAACCAAATCCATGGCTTTTTTGAACACCTAATAAACTTTAGCAAGCAAATAGGCTCAGACTATTTAAGAGACTATCGGTAGTGTTCCGTAACCGGTTCCGGGCCGGAAGTGACACCAAACCCATGCATGCGATACCTCAAATCACGGCTTTTAGGTAACATGATAAACAGTTGCAAGAAAATAGCCATATCAGTGTTTTACGGAACCGATTACGGGTGTCCCGCCAGAAATGGTCAAATGTAAAAGAGAACCAATACATGCGACATATCAATGACTTATTCAGTAACAAGATAAACGGTTAACTAACAAATAATCTCAGACCATATTTGGGAGAACCGGTAGTGTTCCAGAATTGGTGACAAGACGAGTAACGCGTCGGAAGTGGTAAAATATAGTAGGGAACTAAACCAGAGCGACGTTTTTGATAATCTGGTGAACGATCATCAAGAAAATAGTCTCAGGCCACATCTAGAACTTGTAAAAATATTTCGAAATCGGTTGCGGATGTTCCATCAGAAGTGATTTATTAGAAGTGAAACAAAATCATGCATGTGATACATAAAATCGCGACTTTCTCAAAAATTTGCCAAACTGTTAGCAAGAAAATAGCCTCAGATCACATTAATTTTCGGCTTTTCAGGTAACCCGATGAACAGTTGACAAAAACATAGTCTCAGACCATATTTGAGACAACCGGAATCGGTTCAAGCAGGGATGCCACATATACAGATTTTTCTGTAATCATGCAGATTTTCTTGCAGCTTTTCATACAGAATTCTGTATACCAATATTACAGATTTTTGGAAATGATACAGATTTTACAGATTTTTCAGAAACTTACAGAATTTCAAACAGATTTTTCGCAAAATATTACAGATTTCATACAGATTTTTGACAAAAAATGGTGATACCGATTATAAAGATATTTGAAAGGCAAAACACTGATTTAAATGTGGCAACACTGGGTTCCAGGTGTCCCGCCGGAAGTGGTCAAACGTAAAATTTTACAAAGCTCATGCAAGCTGCACATCAAATAGCGGAATTATAAAAGTGAACAAAATAAATGTCAAAGCGATAAATCAAATTATGGCTTTTTGATAGCATGCAGGCCCGGATTAAGGATTGTGGGCAGGGATGGCAATCACCATTTGCAAAGAGTTACATTCACTTGCTACTATCTCAGTTCATAGGCATGCTATCAAAAAACAATGTATGGATGACTTTTACCTCGTAGTTTTATCTGAAAGTTTGCCGAATATAATAAGGGTCGCACACGCATGCTTAACTCGTGAGCGAGCTGTGAAAGCAACTCTCCACGCCGTGAATGTAATTTACATTCACGGCGTGGAGAGTTGCTTTCACAGCTCGCTCACGAGTTAAGCATGCGTGTGCAACCCTTATGATATTCGGCAAACTTTCAGATAAAACTACGAGGTAAAAGTCATCCATACATTGTTTTTTGATAGCATGCTTATGAACTGAGATAGTAGCAAGTGAATGTAACTCTTTGCAAATGGTGAATGCCATCCCTGATTGTGGGGGCCCGGGGCCCGAGCGGATGTGGAGGCCCCTCGGAGAGATGACCAAAAATGTTTTTCCTTATTTTCGAACAGTACTACTTGAGCAATATGAAAAATAAAGTTAATGTTAGCAACCAAAAAATGTTTTTGTGGGGGCCCCTAAAATGTGGGGGCCCGGGGCCCGGCCCCCCCTTAGATCCGGCCCTGATAGCATGTAAACGTTGGGTAAGATTACAAGTGAAGAAATGGTCAAAGTCTTCATATATCGGCACCAACATTTCAAAAGGGCGTAACTGCTTTTGCAACCAATGCCTTCTCACAGAGCTGTGGGTCGTATTTCATTCATGTCACACAATTCACATCCATTAATCGAAAGAGGAAGATTTTATCTTTCTATTTGTGCTAGTGGATTGCTCGAGAGGGATGGGATACGCTCCACAGCTTTGTGAGAAGGCATTGGTTGTAAATGCAGTTACGCCCTTTTGAAATGTTGGTGCCGATATGCAAGACAACAAAATCGTGACCAAAGCGATCTCTCCAAATCACACCATTTCAGATTCCTGCGGTGTAAATTTATAGTAGGATATATCAACGTTTTATGGAAAAAATATTATTTAATCGCATCAACACCTTATATAGTTTTTCAATCTTCAATCTGCTTATGCTTCTAAAATTACTGCTCATAATTTGGGTGCGGCTGGTTGAGCCCTCACTCTTCTCATTGCGATTGAAATTTACATGGAAAATTTACATTTTCTACCTTTTTCAAATTTTACATGAGTCGTGTTACCAATGATAATAAAATAAATATAGTCTAAAGTGTGCTGAAATAATCATTGGCGAAGATCACAAAGTGATCTGTGATTGTGAATAAAGTTAATTTTCCTCATGCATCAGCTGACGCTCACCCCGCTGCCGTAGAGGATGGAATGGGATGACCCCACTACACGACTTGGGTCGTGGGGCAAGACACTGTACAGGAGTGTGCATTTTTCTTCTCAGAGTTGTTCAGAATTTCTACCATTTTGCTGAATTGTTGCCTGATACTATCGCAAAATTAAAACAATATTGCCCGATAACCTGCCTGTCGTGCGAATTTAGGGATGTTTTCGACAAATTTCGTCGATCATTGGAAAATAGAGTAACTCTGGATTTCTCAGAGTAACTCTCGCTTGCACAGTGTCTTGCCCCTAGACTAGGGTTAAGGTGGTCAAGCAGTCAACTTAGAGGTCTGATATTTTTCTGCTTTGTATTGCTGTTGAACATAACATCGGAATATGTATCATCAATAAGTTTCGAAAATCGATGATGGCTTTGTTAAAATTGTCGCTTTTCTATGTAAAGTGTTTTCAGGATTCAGGAAAATTTTGGCTAACGTCGAAGAATAGTTCATGAGTACATATTCGACGAGAAAGGCACTATCACCACTAGGTGGATTAATCTGGGTTTTTAACAATTCTTCTAGTGTATTGGGCATATTCAGTTCTTGCCGGTGCGTTTTGAAGAGCTGGCATCCGATGAGAATGTGGGGAACTGTCTGGTTTCGTCCGCAGTGGTGGCAGAACTCTGGGGATTTTTTCTCGAAAATGTGGTGTTTTGTCAACCAAGTGTGTCCCAAACGCAGTCTGGTCAAAATAATTTGGTCCTTTCTTTTCGGCTGATCATACCATTTTCCAACTTCCGCTTTCGCTATTCTCGTAGTTTTTCATTTCGATGCTTACCATATTGCTTGATGGGTTTTCCACATTTCCCCCCGGCTCCACCGTGCAATATCCTGGGCTGGGACAAACTTTGTGGCTCTTTCTGCATGTCTGTTTCTATTCGCCAAGCGGTCTGCTAACTCGTTCCCAGGTATTCCCGAGTGCCCCGGGATCCAACAAAAATTTACTTCTTTTCCTTGTATATAAGGATGTGGCGAATTACCTGCTTCTAGCGCTTGAAGACAGCTGGCAGAATCGCTGAATATTACGGATTTGCTAGTAATTTCTCTCGTAGCTTGGGCTAAGGCTGCAGCTTCCGCTGAAAACACTGAACACTGTATGGGAAGGCTCGCTCCACTTCTCGAAGCAGGCCCGACAACCCCAAATCCAACTTGTCCACTTGCAAAGGATCCATCGGTAAACCATTTTTGATGATTCTTATACTTGTCCTGAACGTGTTCGCGGAAGGTGTTAACTACAAGCTGAGGACACTGTCCAGCTTTAACCTTAGCTTTAATTGTTCAATCGATTTTTGGGCTTTTCTTGAACCATGGTCTTTTGTCGTTGGTAATTCGTTTGCAGACCTGTGGCAAAGTTCTACCTGTCAAACTTTCGAAAAATCTATTTGCTTTTACCCAAAGAAAAATTGGTTCTTGCCGCGTTTTTTTTCTAGAACCGAACACGCTTTCTTCACTAGTGTTAAAACGGCGATATATTCGAAAGGTAAACACCCAGACTCAACAACTAGGGGCACAACCGGACTAGTTTTTAGTGCACCTGAGGCTGTCCTGATGATTTGGTTGTGGATTGGAGCTAGCACTTCAATGTTTTCCTGTCTTAATATTTCTATACCATACATAAGTTTTGATGTAATAGTGGCATTCCCTATGTATAGCAAGGTTTTCCTATCCGCCATCCTCGAAATGGCTTTCAGTAGGTTCAGCCGACTCCTATAATCGTCCTTCAATTGCTTCATGTGTTGATTGAATTTGCACTTTCTGTCGAAGACAATTTCCAATATTCTAGTTGTTTTAACTTGAGGTATTTCGGCGCCATCCAATATAATCTACTCTCCTTCCAAGTGCCAGTTTTTATGTCGTCAAACTTTACAGCAGTGCATTGTTGTAGATTTTGTGGGTGACATTTGGAAACCTTTATTTTTGGACCAATGCTCGATTGCTGTTACCGTTTTCTGCAGTCTTTTTCGAAGAAATCCGACTCGTTTCCCTGTTGCAAGTATTACAATGTCGTCGGCATACACAAAGACTTTCACATTTTTTTGGTATGACCTTAAATAGCGAATTAATGGCCAGTAGAAATAGGGTGACTGAAATAACTGAGCCCTGAGGAACACCGTTTTCTTGTTCAAAACTTTGGGATAACTGCCCGCCGAAGCTGACTCTGGCTGAACGCTGCTGCAGAAAGCTTGAAATGAATTTGTTCATTCGGGTGCCTAGTTTATTGTCTATAACTGCTTCCATTATGTTTCTGTGCCACACTCTGTCGTACGCCTTCTTCATGTCCAGTGTCACAATTACACAATGCTCTCCGTTCACAGCGGCCTTTGAAATTATATCATTGAATTCTGCTAAGTAATTGGTAATCCCTCTCCCCTTTCGAAATGCGAACTGTCGAGGATGCAGGCTTGCTTGCTTTTCCAATTCAGTTATGAGGCGGTGATTGACCAGTGTGTGAGGGATTTTCTCCGAAAACTGCTGGCTCCATTTGGCTGGCCTCCTCCTTTTTGGATAGGTATAATGATGCTTTCCTTCCAGGTTTTGGGAATGACACCGCTGTGCCAAACACGATTGAACGCTGATAACATTTTTTCCTTGCAGTAGAAGGGAAGCCTTTTGAGCATAGGATATCCTATTTGATCTGGCCCTTCTGATGTTCCTTTTGAGTGATCTAATGCTTGAAACAGTTCATGGATGGTAAAGTCCTGGTTGAGAATAGAATCCTCTGTAGTTTCCAGATTCAGTTCGGTTTCCTCGTAATGCTCCTTGTTCGCCAGAAAGCTTTCAGGATAACCTGCTGTCGCCGATGATTTCGCAAAGAAATCCGAAAGATGATTCGCTATGGTCATGGGATCACTGCTATGTACGTTATCGATGATAAGTCCACGTCCTTTGGCTTTCCTTCTCCCACTCAGTCTATTGTAGTTCTGCCATAGTTCAGAGGTGGAAGAGCTGTTTGTAAACAGTTGTTGAAATTTTTCCCAGGATTCTGCTTTGGCTGCATCTACAGCTTTTCTTGCTTCGTGCTTCAATGTGTTGAATTCCTGCTTAGCTGCCTGCTTATTAGGATTATCGTCTTTCATTTTTCGCAACTTCCGTAGAGCTTTTTTTCTTTGTTTTATTTTAACATAGACACTCTGGTTCCACCACAGTTGTTTCTTTCTTCCGGTTATGCCTTTTGTTCTTGGAATTGATTCCAAGGCAGCATCAAATATACCTTTGGTTATGTCTTCGATGGAAATCTTGGAGTCAACTGGAATCTTTTGAGCTACAACTTCCTCAAATTTGGCCCAGTCAGCATCCTTATACAGCCATCTTTTTCTTGAGAGGGTGGTTGGGAACACGTACTGGGACCTTTGTGTATTGGGAAATGATCGCTTCCGTGAAGATCATCCTCGCAGACCCAATTGAACTTGGAAGCGAGAGAGAGTGAGGCGAAGGAGATATCTATAGCAGTGAACGAGCCTGATGTGCTGTGGTAATGAGTAGGAGATCCATCGTTCAGCGCGACTATGTTGTTATTGACTGCCCATTCCAGTAGTAGCTGACCTCGTAGATTTGATTTACTGCTTCCCCAAGCCTCATGCGAAGCGTTGAAGTCACCACAAAGTAAATATGGCGGTTGAAGGGTTAGTAATAGATAAATTAACTTACCAATGAGTTCCCGATTGCTTAGTGAGTGTGGGACGTATATGGAGATTACTGTAACGTTCCATGACATACCAACTCGGATAATGCAGGCGTGTAAACCAGATTTGTTCGGTAGCGCTTGAAACGGGACGTCTTTGCGAACACCAATGCCAGCGATGCCATTGCCTAAACTCTCTGGGCGGCTGGTAATGAACCACTGATAGTTGTTGATGAGCTTTTCCGTTCTGCATGTCATCATCTCTTGCAGGCATATTACAATAGGTTGCCTGTCATCCACAATTTTTCGAAACTCACTGTAGTTTTGCCAAACGCTACGGACATTCCATTGGATAGCGAATGTTTCACTGTTGTTCAGAGATGAAGCTTCAGACGCCGAGCTTTCAGAATCTGATTGTTGGATGTGATCTGGGGAGAAATTTGACGAGGCGGAAGTGGGATGTTCATTTTGATAATGGTTTCTACTTGCCTTAGAGGCAAGCTTTCCCGCACCAGCTGCCGCTATAGGAATGGGATCGTCTATAGTCAGGGCTGGTGCGAGATCTTGCGAGGGGTTTACGGACCCCACTCCGTTTCGATGACAATTTGCTGCGGGATGTGGGTACAGATGGCTAGACGATGGTTGATCGGTCTGTGAAGGTCGTGCTAGGCGAACCTGGTTCGTAGTGGTATTTTCTTCGTTAGAATCAATTCTTCGAGGTGAGGTGCAATTAACCGTGGTAGATGCAATGATTGTACCGTCTTCTGACGATTGAGAGTTGCTAGTGTTGGGATATATACTGGGTAAAGGATTTTGATGGGGTTTTTGTAGGATAGGGGAGGGATAGCGTATATTCGAGGGTAAATTCGGATTGTTCTGTGATGGCAGACCGGCCGCAGAGATGGGTACACCGTCAACACCCACTTCCCCCTCTACCCGCACTACCCCACGTCCTGGATAGCTTCCCCAATCAGCTGCGCTTCTCTTAGAAGTGAGGGTGGTGCTTCACTTTCCCACACCTCAAACTGGTCTTGAATGTTGCTTTGGTGCGAGGTGTGCTTGGTCGTGGAATTGCGAGTAGAGCTGGACATGATATTGTTGTCATTCTGATCCAAGATTATCGTTGCGAAATCGTTCATCGTTCCCTAATTCAGAATCTGATAAAACCACAACCTTAGCTGTAACTTGGCTTGTCATTTTTCTCGTTTGAATCGGACTTCTTTTGCTCGTTGTGGCTTTTTGGGTGGTGGTGACATCCTGGTCTGTTGCTGTTGGTGCTGTTGTTGATTGGTGGTTCTTTTCGATTTTCTTCGGATTTCTTCTGCTCCTGGTTCGCTATGCAACGATTCGGATCGTTTTCGATCACTATCGAACAGTTTTTTTCAGGTTTTCAACTTGGGTCTCCAGCATTGCAATTGTTTCGTCTCTTTCTCGAATCCGTCCCAACAATTCGTTGATCGTTTCTTCCTTGCCATTGTTCTGCTCGATGATCCTGCTTAGTTGGTCCTCAATCGACTCCTTCTTTGAAAGTTCCTTCTCTTATCTTGCATTTGGTTTGCCAGCGCATTGAATCTTACTTGGTCGAGTCTGGGTTGGGCTGCTACCTGTGCGTAGCTTCCGTTACCGGCTGCAACCCTTTTTCGTGCATCATCGTATGAGAGGTTGAAATCAATTCTGGTGCGAATCACGTCAGCTTCCGTTTTGTAAACCTCGCACTGCCGACTGGTGGGTCGATGTGGTCCTTCACAGTTGCGATAAAACGGTTCATCATTGCATTCTTGCATGGCTTAGTGGATTTTTGAGCAGATGTAACACAGTTTCGGGTTTGGACAGTTTGTTCGCGAATGACCGTATTGGAAGCATAACAAGGGGTTGGGGTAGTAGGGTCGTATTTCTACTCTTAGTAATCCAACTTTGACTGTTTCGGGGAAAATCGGACGGTTGAAGGTAAGGATTATTGCACGAGTAGGTTCCTTGTTCGTCTTCAGTATTCGTTGTGCCGCCGTAACACCTTGAGGATTTAGCTGTTCTACGATGTGTTCCTCGCTTTTCTTCATCAGATCTAGAGATATGATAACACAACGACTCGAATTAAGGGTTGGATGAAGCTTGATCTCTACTTCCGTACCATTACAGAGTTTGGACATCTTCAGCAGTTTTTCCACCTGAAGCGGTTTTCTCGTACGTAGCACATAACGACTACATTGCGCTTCGCTTTTAGCTGACTCGATTGGTCCAACAAGGTCTTCGATGCTCTTGCCGATAAAGAAAGACTCGGTTGGAAGGCTTACTCCATTCTTTCCTGTCAAGAGCAGCGTGGTAATAGCTCCGAATTCATTTCGTGGGTCAAGAGACGCGGGAAACGTTCTACCGATTGACCCTCCTGGGTCTCCCCCACTTGTGGAGGCCATATGCCGCTGTGCTATCTCAGTGCACGTTGGTCATGTGGCTGGTCACCCTAAACGCTATTGATAACCGAGTGTTAAAAATTAGTTTAAATCCTCAAATTTATTATTCTTGTAATTTTATAACCTAAATTGAAAGACGATAAGGGAAGAATTTTGTTTTGAAGACATACTGAAAATTTGTAAGTACTCCTTCATTTATGCACATGAAAATGTTATACCAACATTCTTGATATTCCTATTCTTTTGCTAAAGCACATCCCTTAAACATGCGTGTCTGATTAATCTGGGATCGCTACAAGAGTTTCGGTGACAATAAACTTTGTTTATCGGACAAAAAACTGAAAAGGTTTCACTGTGAATGATTAAATATTCCTTTGGTTAGCATCAAATTCATGATAATACTGAATCAACAATTTGCCGCCATAATACTCGATTTACAGCTGCATCTCTCCAACGTCGGTCACGCCCAACACTCGCCAGATCACGCTCCACCTGGTCCGCCCATCGTGCTCTCTGCGCTCCACGCCTTCTTGTACCAACCGGATGGTTAGCAAACACCAACTTTGCAGAGTTGTTGTCCGGCATTCTTGCAACATGCCCTGCCCACCGTACCCTTCTGGCTTTGGGCACCTTCTGGATGCTGGGCTCGCCGTAAAGTGCAGCCAGCTCGTGGTTCATCCTTCTCCGCCACACACCGTTCTCTTGCACACCGCCGAAGATCGTCCTTAGCACCCGTCGCTCGAAAAATCCGAGTGATTGCAGGTCCTCCTCGAGCATCGTCCATGTCTCGTGTCCGTAGAGAACCCCCGGTCTTATTAGCGTCTTGTAGATGGTACATTTGGTGCGGGGTGTATCTTTTTCGACCGCAGTTCCTTCTGGAGCCCATAGTAGGCACGACTTCCACTGATGATGCGCCTTCGTATTTCACGGCTCACGTTATTGTCAGCCGTTAGCAAGGAACCGAGGTAGACGAATTCTTCTACCACCTCGAAAGTATCCCCGTCTATCGTAACATTGCTGCCAAGGCTTGTCCTGTCTCGCTCAGTCCCACCTACCAGCATGTACTTTGTCTTAGCCGCATTCACCACCAGTCCGACCTTTGCTGCTTCACGTTTCAGGCGGGTGTACAGTTCTGCCACCGTTCCAAATGCTCTAGCAATAATATCCATGTCATACGCAAAACAGACAAATTGGCCGGATTTCGTGAAGATCGTACCCCGGCTGTTGAGCCCGGCTCGTCGCATAACACCTTCCAGGGCGATGTTGAATAGTAGGCAGGAAAGTCCATCACCTTGTCGTAGTCCCCGTCGACATTCGAGTGAACTGGATTGTTCACCCGAAATCGTTACGCTGTTCTGCACACCGTCCATCGTTGCTCTTATCAGTCTGGTAAGCTTCCCGGGAAAGCTGTTCTCGTCCATAATTTTTCATAGCTCTGTTCGGTCGATACTGTTGTATGCCGCTTTGAAGTCGATGAACAGGTGGTGCGTTGAGACCTGGTATTCACGTCATTTCTGAAAGATTTGCCGTATGGTGAAGATCTGGTCCGTTGTCGACCGGCCGTCGATGAAACAGGCGTGGTAACTTCCCACGAACTCATTTACTTTGGGTGAAACACGACGGAAGATGATCTGGGATAGCACTTTGTGGGCGGATCGCTCGAAAGTTCTCACACATTAGCTTGTCGCCTTTCTTGTGGATGGGACAGATTATCCCTTCCTTCCACTCCTCCGGTAGCTGTTCGGTTTCCCAGATCTTGACTATTAACTGGTGCAGACAGGTGGCCAACTTGTCCGGGCCCATCTTGATGAGTTCTGCTGCGATACCGTCCTTACCAGCCGCTTTGTTGTTTTGAGCTGGTGGATGGCATCCTTAACTTCCCTCAGCGTGGGAGTTGGTTCGTTCCCGTCCTCTGCGGCACCAACATAGTCATTTCCTCCGCTGCCTTGGTCCTCCGTGCCTACATTCTCTTCGCCATTCAGGTGCTCGTCGAAGTGCTGCTGCCACCTTTCGATCACCTCACGTTTGTCCGTCAGGAGGCTCCCGTCCTTATCCCTGCAGATTTCGGCTTGCGGCACGTAGCCTTTGCGGGATGCGTTGAGCTTGCGGTAAAACTTACGTGTTTCTTGTGAACGGCTGAGCAGTTCAATTTCTTCACACTCCGCTTCTTCCAGGCGGCGCTTTTTCTCCCGGAAGAGACGGGTCTGCTGCGTCCGCTTTTGTCTATATCGCTCCACATTCTGTCGAGTTCCATGCTGCAGCATTACCGCCCTCGCTGCATCCTTCTCCTCCAGAACCACTCTGCACTCCTCGTCGAACCAATCGTTTCGTCGACTCCGTTCTACGTACCCGATAGTGCTCTCGGCTGCGTTATTGATGGCTGCTTTGGCTGTACTCCAGCAATCCTCTAGAGGGGCCACATCGAGCACACCCTCGTCCGGCAACGCTGCCTCGATATTCTGCGCGTATGCTGTGGCGACATCCGGTTGCTTCAGTCGCTCTAGATCGTACCGGGGCGGCCGCCGGTACTGTACATTGTTAACAACGGAGAGTTTTGGGCGCAGTTTAACCATCACCAGGTAGTGATCAGAGTCGATATTAGCGCCACGATAGGTCCTGACGTCGATAATGTCGGAGAAGTGCCGTCTATCAATCAGAACGTGGTCGATTTGCGATTCCGTTTGTTGTGGTGATCTCCAGGTGTAACGATACGGGAGGCTGAGCTGGAAAAAGGTGCTATGAATGGCCATGTTCTTGGAGGCGGCGAAATCGATGAGGCGTAGGCCATTTTCGTTCGTCAGCTGGTGGGCGCTGAACTTTCCAATCGTCGGTCTGAATTCCTCCTCCTGGCCTACCTGAGTGTTTAGATCCCCTATGATGATCTTGACGTCGTAATTTGGGCAGTGGTCGTACTCGCGTTCGAGCTGCGCGTAAAATGCGTCTTTATCATCATCAGTGCTTCCGGAGTGAAGGCTGTGCATGTTTATTATGCTAATGTTGAAGAATCGGCCCTTGATCCTCAACCTGCACATTCTTTCGTCGATCAGCCACCAACCGATCACGCGCCTCTGCATGTTGCCCATCACTATAAAAGCTGTTCCCAGCTCACGTGTGCTGCCGCAACTCTGGTAGATAGTAAGATTACCTCTAAACGTTCGCACCATGGATCCTGTCCAACACACCTCCTGCAGCGCTACGATTCCGAACCCGCGGTCCTTCAGTATTTCGGCGAGTATGCGGGTGCTCCCGATGAAGTTGAGAGATCTACAGTTCCACGTGCCGAGCTTCCAATCGCAAGTCCCTTTTCATCGTTGTGGTCGTCGCCATTGGTATCGTTTCGCATTCTTCTCTTGTTGATTTTCCGGTGCTAGTCTTTTTTACGGCTGGCTCGCAGGGCCTAACACCAACCCACTAACCCAGGGAGCTGGGCTTACCTTCCCGGAAGCTACGGGTTCTGCATTGGCATTTCCTCCAACTACAGTGCTAAATAGCTAGGCTCAAGCGCCAGTCTTCGCCGGGGGTGGTGTTTTTAATGGGCGCCCAGGAGATAATATTTTACATGAGCTTCCACCCCCTCAGTACGACGTTGTAGGTATTGAATTGGTGTTTTTTAAGTCTCAAATGAAAAACTTGCAAAAATGAATATGTTTTTTTACCCAATTATGAGTTCACATTAAAGTACTTATCAGCTGAGTAAAATTCACCCAATTAGAAGAACTAAATTTACCCACTATATCGGTTCAACTTTGAGTTAAAAAACTAAATTTGAGTACTTTCGTTATTCTGTGTATGCAAAAGAATGGTTAATCCGTTCGATGAAAAGACAATATTTTTCAACAGTATTTTTGCGAATATGTACTTTTCATGCTTATCAATCAAAACAGCGCCACACGACAAATCATGTAGCATCATCAGCCGACAGCCAGCGACGGTGTAGTATCACCACCGAAATGAGTTGCGATACAGCAAGAGAGCGAGTGCGTACAGTGTCGTGCAACATCCCAGTAGTTTCTCTTTGAGACGTTAACTCACGTGGCGACTGTAGGAGCTCACGGTCCTGTAAGAGAATGAAAATTTTGATTATGTTTTATACAGTTGAAATTGTTTATTCAATCTCAGCCCGGTTTCATTGCAATTCAGCGTATTCCGTGCTGGTAATCAATTCGACACTGATTTTTCATTTGGGCCTAACTGACATTTTCGAGTTCTCTTCATCGATCCTCTCTTTGTGTTATCACAGAATGTGTATTGAGTTTTCCAAAGATTTTATGGTTGAAATGCGAAGAAAACGACTACATGTTGCCATAGAACCAAAAAGAATGATGGTTTTGTTTGTTTTGATCAAGTTATTAGCGAAAGAGAGAGTCGACGAAGAGAAATTGATCAAGTCAGTTAGGCCCTTATGAAAAATCATTGTCGAATTTATAAGATTATCAACGCAGTAGCTGTGATTGCAGCCGAACACGTGGCTCTCACCGGAGCACGTTGCCCGCTGTGGTTGGTGAGTGCACCAAGCTCAGCCCGATCTAATCTTCGCGTGATATCGACACCGACGACGACGGGATGGTCTCGGCGCGTTCTCGCCTCGCTATGCTTCTAGAAGAGCACCCGAAAGCCTCATAAACAAAAACACAACACTTTTATAAATAAATAATACAGACACGCTGTCTCGCCGGTTACACACATTTTTCTTGCCGCTTCATCCTCGTCGTGTATAGGCAGGCAGCCAATCGGTCGGTATAGTACCTCTACGCTTTGGGTGGTGGCGTGGCGGCGGTGGCGGCTGAGATATTGTGTCTGGTCGCGCCACGCACTCGAGTGCAAATACACTAAAACCCCAATTTACGCTCACTTCTTTTGCGCCAAACTCAATTTGCGCCCCCCGATTTACGCACTAATTCCCAAATAGCGCTCCCCCAATTTACGCTCCTTAGGCGTAAATTGGGGTTTTAGGTATTCGGGGACAAGTAGCATGTGATACATATGATACATTGAGGGTTAGAGTAGAGGGTAATGTTAGATGGTAGGGTAGGAGGTAGGGTAGAGGGTAGGGTAAAAGGTAGGGTAGAGGGTAGGGTAGAGGGTTAGGGTAG
The DNA here is from genome assembly GCF_035046485.1 of Aedes albopictus. Classification (NCBI taxonomy): domain Eukaryota; kingdom Metazoa; phylum Arthropoda; class Insecta; order Diptera; family Culicidae; genus Aedes; species Aedes albopictus. The sequence continues at coordinate 431,533,469 of NC_085137.1, forward strand.
AAGGTAGGATAGAGGGTTGGGTAGAGTGTTAAGGTAGAGGGTTGGGTAGAGGGTTCGGGTAACGAGTAGGGTAGAAGGTAGGGTAGAAAGAAGGTAGGGTTGAGGGTAGGGTAGAGGGTTAGGGTAGACGATTGGCGTAGAGGGTAGGGTAGAGGGTTAGGGTAGAGGGTAGGGTAGAGGCTATAATATAGGGTTAGGTTAGAGGGTAGGGTAGAGACTACGATAGAGGGTAAGGGTGGAGGGTAGGGTAGATGGTTAGGGTAGCGGGTAATGTAAGATGGTAGGGTAGAAGGTAGGGTAGAGGGTAGGGTAAAAGGTAGAGTAGAGGGTTAGGGTAGAAGGTAAGGTTGAAAGTGAGGTAGAGGGTTAGGGTAGAGGGTTAGGGTAGAGGGTTAGGTTAAAGGGTAGGGTAGACGGTTAGGGTAGAGAGTAGGGCAGAGGGTTCGGGTAGAGAGTAGGGTAGAAGGTAGGGTAAGTAGAAGGTAGGGTTGAGGGTAGGGTAGAGGGTTAGAGTAGTGGGTAGGGTAGAAGGTAGGGTAGAGGGGAGGGTAGAGGATAGGATGGAGGGTTAGGGAAGGATGACATGAGATGAGATGAGAGATGAGATGAGAGATGAGATGAGAGATGAGATGAGAGATGAGATGCGAGATGAGATGCGAGATGAGATGAGAGATGAGATGAGAGATGAGATGAGAGATGAGATGAGAGATGAGATGAGAGATGAGATGAGAGATGAGATGAGAGATGAGATGAGAGATGAGATAAGAGATGAGATGAGAGATGAGATGAGAGATGAGATGAGAGATGAGATAAGAGATGAGAAGAGAGATGAGATGAGAGATGAGATGAGAGATGAGATGAGAGATGAGATGAGAGATGAGGGATGAGAGATGAGAGATGAGAAATGAGAGATGAGATGATAGATGAGATGAGAGATGAGATGAGAGATGAGATGAGAGATGAGAGATGAGAGATGAGAGATGAGAGATGAGAGATGAGAGATGAGAGATGAGAGATGAGAGATAAGAGATGAGAGATGAGAGATGAGAGATGAGAAATGAGAGATGAGGGATGAGAGATGAGAGATGAGATGAGAGATGAGATGAGAGATGAGAGATGAGAGATGAGAGATGAGAGATGAGAGATGAGAGATGAGAGATGAGAGATGAGAGATGAGAGATGAGAGATGAGAGATGAGAGATGAGAGATGAGAGATGAGAGATGAGAGATGAGAGATGAGAGATGAGAGATGAGAGATGAGAGATGAGAGATGAGAAATGAGAGATGAGATAAGAGATGAGACGAGAGATGAGATGAGAGATGAGATGAGAGATGAGATGAGAGATGAGGGATGAGAGATGAGAGATGAGAAATGAGAGATGAGATGAGAGATGAGATGAGAGATGAGATGAGAGATGAGAGATGAGAGATGAGAGATGAGATGAGAGATGAGATGAGAGATGAGATGAGAGATGAGATGAGAGATGAGATGAGAGATGAGATGAGAGATGAGATGAGATTAGATGAGAGATGAGATGAGAGATGAGATGAGAGATGAGATGAGAGATGAGAGATGAGATGAGAGATGAGATGAGAGATGAGATGAGAGATGAGATGAGAGATGAGATGAGAGATGAGATGAGAGATGAGATGAGAGATGAGATGAGAGATGAGATGAGAGATGAGATGAGAGATGAGATAAGAGATGAGATGAGAGATGAGATGAGAGATGAGATGAGAAATGAGATGAGAGATAAGATGATAGATGAGATGAGAGATGAGATGAGAGATGAGATGAGAGGAGATGAGATGAGAGATGAGAGATGAGATGAGAGATGAGATGAGCGATGAGATGAGATGAGAGATGAGATGAGAGATGAGATGAGAGATGAGAGATGAGAGATGAGAGATGAGAGATGAGAGATGAGAGATGAGAGATGAGAGATGAGAGATGAGAGATGAGAGATGAGAGATGAGAGATGAGAGATGAGAGATGAGGGATGAGAGATGAGAGATGAGATGAGAGATGAGATGAGAGATGAGAGATGAGAGATGAGAGATGAGAGATGAGAGATGAGAGATGAGAGATGAGAGATGAGAGATGAGAGATGAGATGAGAGATGAGATGAGAGATGAGATGAGATGAGATGAGAGATGAGATGAGAGATGAGATGAGAGATGAGATGAGAGATGAGATGAGAGATGAGATGAGAGATGAGATGAGAGATGAGATGAGAGATGAGATGAGAGATGAGATGAGAGATGAGATGAGAGATGATTTGAGAGATGAGATGAGAGATGAGATGAGAGATGAGATGCGAAATGAGATGAGAGATGAGATGAGAGATGAGATGAAAGGTGAGATGAGAGATGAGATGAGAGATTAGATGAGAGATGAGAAACAGTGGTTCTCAAGCTGGGGTCACGAGCCATGCTGTTTTCGCAAGAACCTAAAGGCCGAGGAGAAAGAGTGAATATTTGTAGGGTTATGCATCTCAATGGGTATTTATTACAATGCTCTGGTGTTGTAAACATCAGGGGTTTTCAAACTGGAATTACGGGACATTCGAATTTCTCAAGAATCTTAATGGCGATGAGAAAGTGAAATCGGCTTTTCAAATTATACATCTCAAGCAGCATTATACAATAGGGTTCCGGGTCATTTTTCCATATGCCGTTTGGTCAAACTTCATTTGGCCGAAAAGGTCGGTTGGCCGAATGTCGTTTGGTGGAAAAATGAATAATGAAATAAAGTGACCATGGCATTGTTTCCGCTTTAAAAAAAACGCGTTATTTCAAAAACGTCGTTAAAAACGAGTTTTTTTTTTTAAAACGCGCGCAAAATAGTTAGGATCACATCTAATGTGGATTGACTTTTTTTTCGACGGTTTTTGAAATAACGCGGATTTTTTTACGACGTTTTTTGAGATAACGCGGTTTTTTACGCGGTTTTTTTACGCGGGACCATTACCGTCGTAAGAAAACTTCAGTATATATCTCAAAAGCACAGCACATGATTCAAAGAAGGAAAAAGCTTTGATAAAGTATCGGTAGTTTCAACGCCAACTTATCAATGAAAATCGAAACTAGAAAGAATAGCCTATGATTGAAAGAAGAAAATACTTCTGATGGTCATATTGGCAGTTAGAATGTCACGTGGCCCGTGACCATAGATTGGAAACCACTGATTTTTCAACATATCTATATCAGAGATACTGATCCTTAAGATGACCAATCCATAAAACATTTGCTCTTCTGCCTAGCACTTTCGGTTCTTAAGATATTCACGTGGCCCGTGACCATAGATTGGAAACCACTGATTTTTCAACATATCTATATCAGAGATACTGATCCTTAAGATGACCAATCCATAAAACATTTGCTCTTCTGCCTAGCACTTTCGGTTCTCGAGATATTCACGTGGCCCGTGACCATAGATTGGAAACCACTGATTTTTCAACATATCTATATCAGAGATACTGATCCTTAAGATGACCAATCCGTAAAACATTTGCTCTTCTGCCTAGCACTTTCGGTTCTCGAGATATTTACGTGGCCCGTGACCATAGATTGGAAACCACTGATTTTTCAACATATCTATATCAGAGATACTGATCCTTAAGATGACCAATCCGTATAACATTTGCTCTTCTCCTTAGCACTTTCGGTTCTTGAGATATTCACGTGGCCCGTGACCATAGATTGGAAACCATTGATTTTTTAACATATCTATATCAGAGAGACTGATCCTTAAGATGACCAATCCGTAAAACATTTGCTCTTCTCCTTAGCACTTTCGGTTCTTGAGATATTCACGTGGCCCGTGACCATAGATTGGAAACCACTGATGTTTCAACATATCTATATCAGAGATACTGATCCTTAAGATGACCAAACCGTAAAACATTTGCTCTTCTGCCTAGCACTTTCGGTTTTCGAGATATTCACGTGGCCCGTGACCATAGATTGGAAACCACTGATGTTTCAACATATCTATATCAGAGATACTGATCCTTAAGATGACCAAACCGTAAAACATTTGCTCTTCTGCCTAGCACTTTCGGTTTTCGAGATATTCACGTGGCCCGTGACCATAGATTGGAAACCACTGATTTTTCAACATATCTATATCAGAGATACTGATCCTTAAGATGACCAATCCATAAAACATTTGCTCTTCTGCCTAGCACTTTCGGTTCTCGAGATATTCACGTGGCCCGTGACCATAGATTGGAAACCACTGATTTTTCAACATATCTATATCAGAGATACTGATCCTTAAGATGACCAATCCGTATAACATTTGCTCTTCTCCTTAGCACTTTCGGTTCTTGAGATATTCACGTGGCCCGTGACCATAGATTGGAAACCACTGATTTTTTAACATATCTATATCAGAGGTACTGATCCTTGAGATGATCAATCCGAAAAACATTTGTTCTTCTTCCTAGCACTTTCGGTTCTTGAGATATTCACGTGGCCCGTGACCATAAGTTGGAAACCACTGATTGTTGCAATACAGGCATACCTCGATAGTGCGTACACCACCGCTTCGTTTAGTGTACGTACTATCGAAACGTACGTACTATCGAATCACAAATTTTTATTTCAAATTTCATTTTCAAATCAAAGAATGTTATTCCTAGAACGTCAGGTTTGCCAAAAAATTACATGTGGCCTAAGGGTCCGTTTATTAATTACGTAATTTTACTTGTTTGGGATGCTATCTTTATTGAAAAAATCTTCTTATACTCTGGGGATGCTTCGTAGAGGCATCTCGTCTCAGGGAACTTACATTGATTTTATTTGAGTTATCTTTTAGAACCATCCAATCTGGTCTAGATATAATTAAATCGATCTAGATAAGTTATATCTTCTTATAGAAACATTCTAGATGTATTTTCTCCTGCAATATTTATTGCCGTGATATTTTCAAAATCTTCTGAACATTGCTTCTTTTAGGACTCCTCCAAGAGTTTTATTTTTTTTACGAGAAGGGATTTCTAAAGGCACCCCAGAACTCTTGGAGAAATCCCGGAACTCTTGGAGGAATTCAAGGAAAAATTACTTGATGAATCTTAGAGAGAATTCCTGTAGGAATATCGGAATGAATTCCGATGAGGAATCTTGGAATGAATTCATGGGGAAATCCCGGAACGAAATTCCTGGAGGTATTCTGGAAGAAATTCCTAAAGAAATCCTGGAAATTCCGAAAGTATTACAGAAGAAATTCTTGGTGAAGTTTCTGAAGGAATCTCCTTAGAAATCTTTGAAAGAGTCCCTGAAATCTTATTAGGAATCGCAGAAGAAACTCCTGGAAGAATTCCTAAGGAATCCCAGAAAGAATTCCTGGAGAAACCTCGGAACCAACACCTAGAGGAATTTCGGAACTGAAAGAAACTTGAAGAAATCCCTAAAGAAAGCGAGGAAGCGAAACAATTGAATTGGTACAGCCTATATGGCAATGCAAGCCGCGGTTGCTAAAGAATGTTTTCTAAATTTTCGACGTTTTGTGACCTTCTTGTTTACGTTTCGGACTTCAAGAGATTTCATCCAGAATTTCTCAAGGAGTCCCTGGAATCCTCCACGAATTTCATCCGGGATTCTCCGAATAGTTCATTTTAGGATATCTCTGGATTTTTTTTGGGCTTCCAGATGGTATTCCTGGAAATTCTAGCAACTTCACCCAGAAGTTCTCTAGGAGTTTTTTTTCGGAAATGGTATCAGAAATTCTTACCGAGATTTCCTCAAAAACTCCTTGCAACAATCCGTGAGGATTTATCCCTGGAATTTCATACAAGATTCTTCCCGGAGTATCTTCTGGGAATTCTTCAGGAAGTCCTTCTGAAACCCTTCCAGCAATCCTACAAGAACTTCATTCAGTGCTCCTCTAAATGCTTCTCCGAGATCCCTCCAGAAACTTCTTCCGTTTTTTTTTCGGGAGCTACTTCTAATTCAAGTATTCCTTCTGAGATTCCTACAATATTTCAACCAGGTAATCTCTATGGGATTTTTAGAGTATTCTTTCGGAAATTCATTTCGTGATTTTTTTTTCAGTAACAAGTTTTACTAAAAGCTCTAAAGTAATAGTAAAGCCTTTCGTGATTCCTCCGCGAATTTCTTCTGGGGAATTACTTTTCAGGAACTTCTTCCGGTGTTCCTCTTATAGCTTCTTCTAGGAATTCTTTCAGAAACTGATTCCGGGATATCTTCGAGAACTCTTTCCAGGAATCATCTAGGGACTCTTTTTTGGCTTCTACCAAGAGCTCCGTCAGGAATTCTTGCAGACCTTTCTGGAATTCCTTCAGATGTTTGTAATGGAAATCCTCCTGGAGTTTATTATGAACTTTTTGGAATATTTTGTTAAAGGAATTCCTCATGTAGTTCCTGTAGGATTTCCTTGAATAAACACAGGAAAAAAACAACTAAGTTATAGCTCCCTGAAGAATCACATAAATCCAAGAGAGATTCTAGTAGTTTGTGGAGAAACCACGGAAGGAATACCTGGAAGAGTTACAGGTAAAATTACTAAGGTAATCCTAGAAGGAGTAATGCTGAAGGAATCTTGGAATTAATTTCTACAGAAATTCAGGAATCTCTGGAAGAATCTCGGGGAACTTCCTAGAAAAATCCTGGCAAGAGCTTTTGACGGAACTCCAGACGGAACTTCTTCAGGAATCTCAGATAAAAAACTCATGGAAAACCCCAGAGGGAACTTTTGAAGGAATCCTAAATAAACTTCCGGAAGAATCTCATTAAGAGCTTACGGAATCCCAGAAGAAAGCTCTGGAACAAATTTGTGGACGAATCACGAGGGGAGTCCTGTATGAAATTCTTGTGGAATCCCAGAAGGAACTTCATAAGGTGAGCCACCATGCCACCATCAAGTTATAAAACAGCAAACGCATGCATACCCCCCCTTTTTGAATTAAATCCAACCACTCATGATACGCTGGCGATTTTTTTTTTAATCCGAGAGCTGACGATTTTTTGAAGACCGAATCGTAAACTACAAAGCCACGATACGTCAAAAGTGTCAGTCTGTACAGCCTCTTGCCGCGGCTTGCAGTGCCCTACGGTATGCAAAGTTGTTTAAATTACCAAACTCATGGAAAACTGTCAAATATTTTATATGTACGTATCGCAAAAAAAAACCGTTAATTGTTGAAAAACGAAAAAAACATAACAAGTAAGTGAACTGAAATCAACGGTTTGGATAAGTAACTTGATGGGTATGATTTATGTTTTGGAGAGCATGCCGAAAATTTAGTTTTTTTTTATTTCCACGCAAAATAAAACCATCATGTGCTTTTTTATATTATTACAACGTTCTATTGGGAAAGAAAACGTTTAGTTGACAACTGTGCAAGTGCTTATCAACCACTAAGTTGAGAAGCAGTCCTTCCCAGTTGGAATGTAACGCCAGAATGATGATACCAGATACTATGACTGGCAGAAAATATCTATGTAAAGCGAAGAATATTGCAATCATTACATCAAACGTATTCGTTCATGCCTTTCATTTCGCTATATTTTAAAACTGATTAATGAAAATCCGTGTTATAGGTGTCTGCATAACACAAATTCATAGTATCGGAGTCTCTGCTATACGTCTACTAATGATTCGAACTAATTTTTGTAGATTAAAAGTTAACTAAATTTTGGTGTACGTACTATCGAGGCAAAATGTACGTACTATCGAGGGTACGTACTATCGAGGGTGCGCACTATCGAGGGTACGTACTATCGAGGTACGCCTGTACAACTAAATTGTGATAAGTACATACTCCCTGAAGTGCAGACTTCGAAAAACCTTTTCACCTTATCTTCACACCTCTGATTCTTGTGAAATTCGCTTGGCCCATGACCGTAGGTTGGGAACCACTAAACTTAGCAAAACTGCTAAATTAATAATTATAATTGAATAACTGATAACCTTTTAATAGGTTAGGAACTTTGTGATTTCTATCTTCACAAACTAATTATAAAACTGAAAAAAAAAACACTCTCCCGATTTACGCATTAATTCCCAAATAGCGCTCCCCCGATTTACGCACTAATTCCCAAATAGCGCTCCCCCGATTTACGCACTAATTCCCAAATAGCGCTCCCCCCAAGTTACGCTCCCCCAATTTACGCTCCCCCCGTTTTGAGCGTAAATTGGGGTTTTAGTGTACTTGCCTATACTCTCTCTCGTCGATTCTATCCCTTTACCGCCTCATCATCCTATGGAGTGAAGACGGACACCGCCGCCATCTACCACCCCCCATTTCCCTGGTGGAGTCGCATCGCGACGTATCGTATCGCATACCCACCTACCTACCTACCTACCTATCTACCTACCACAGAGTATGCCAAAGAAAAGCAGCAATTTCACGCCTGTTGCGCTCACGTTGCGATTTGGATAAACATGCCTTCCGCAAACCCACCGTGCCGGATCCCACCTGTCTGCTGATCCGGTCTCGGCGGGGCGATGATTTGGGCGTAGAATGAATAGCAATAGGTTCATGTTGAGTCTATAGTTGCAGCAATTGATGGGCGTTTCATTGACATCCTGCAAGGGATACCACAGGACAGAGGTTTTTACACAGTAGAGCGTATGGTAATAGAAAAGTTGAAGCAGCACTTCGCCGAACAGTCAAAGGCATACATATATGTAGAACGACACAGAAGCCCAGAGAAGGCGAGGTCGCGGAAGCGCAGATGACCTCACACGGGCGCTGAACGGCAACAGGAACAGGCTACCAAAGTAGTCTCCGAAAAGCTGGATGAGCACACGTCCTTCACGAGTGGGCGGACTAACTTCCCAAGCAACACACAAGTCACAAATGAGTGTCGACAGCGCAGGTTTTTGGTTGTACTGGAGCTACATTCATGTAATTCTAACTCAAAGACAGATTAACTTGAAAATAACTCGTGTTCAACCAAAAACCTGCGCTGTCGACACTCCTTTGTGACTTGTGTGTTGCTTGGGTTAAACAGGGGCTGCTGGAGCTCCGCAAATCGCTGGTTCTGGCCAAGAAGGAGTACGATCTCCTAGTCTAAGTGCGGAGTGCGGCTAAAAATTGACTGGACGAAAAAGTGCAACTGAAAGCCCTGCGGCAGAGGCAACTCTCCAGTGTAAAAACCTGGAGGAGATCACTGACGCAGACGAGCTCGCAGCCGCACTTGATAAGCATTGCGAGGAAGATGTACCAACCCGGCAGACACCCAGATCGCCTCGATCAAGCTCCCAGTAACGAAGGTGAACAAGGCGACTACAGTCGGCAAGATCAGAGTTGGCTGATTGCTGTGCCCACTCAGCACCTACGAGTCGCCAGAGACGTGCTTCAAGTGCTTCGAGCTAGGGCTCAAGTCGTCGCCGTGTAATGGCCCTGACAGGACAAAACTCTGCAGGAAATGCGAAGTGGAACCCAGATCGCCAGGGGGTGCAACTCGGCATTAAAATGCCTGATTTGGACGGCAATCAATAGTCACATGACGAACATGCCTAAAGGTCCAGGCACGAGAGGAGGTTGAACCAAACACAGCCAAAAAAAAGCCTACAGTAGGAACGGTGCAGAGTCCATTAATGATGTGACCTTCTGGATCCCGGGTCTAAACCCTAGCTCGGACTGGAGGTTCGGCAATGGGTACATGTGACCATCTGGCGATTCGATACAGGGTAGAACACGGAGGAAGACGGCCACGCCCGAAGGTCATCAGCCGTCAACGTGGATGGCTGACCTCACGCTTCGATAAGCCGCCATTTGTGGAGCGATTGCTTATGGAGCGTAACACTGACGATCTATCCAGCGATGATCTAGTCGGAACCCTAAACTGTGCATGTGATGCCAAAGCGATCCCTACCCAAACCGGTATACTGGTAGTGTTCAGAAATCGCAGAACTCCGCGCATCCTATCTAAGAGCTAGGAGGAGAATGCAAAGAGCCTGCACCGATGAGGGTAGAATGGAGCGAAGTGGTAAGGCCAAAACCATGGGCACCGTTCCCTGTAGCCAAACCGGACAAAGCAAGGTCGCTCCGGAGAAGATCGACGAGATCATCGCAATCACGAAGTCGCTTAAGTTGGACAAGGCTCCGTTTCTGGACGGTATGCCGACAGTAGACCCAATCTTCCAGGGGAGAGAGGACAACTTAAGGTGGTAGCTGATGGAACGTTTACCAATAGACTCTTCATCGGAGATTGGCGTTCAGATGGCTTATACACACGGTATAAACACATATTTTCCACTTCAGCAAGGGCATTCCTCTGACCTTGACTGTAACTAAGTGGTAGAGAGGAAGTGTTAGACATAACGCTTTGCTCTAGCAGAATTAGTCACAAGCTGATCAATTGGCATGTGTCAGATGAAGAATCTTTATCTGACCATCGCTACAGCTTGTTTGAACATGTGAATGTTTCTTCACAAACTTTGCGTTTCAGGAACCCCTGGTCAACCAACTGGGATCTCTTTAGCGATTTGGTTGCAGACAAATTTCATGGATACTCACCATCCATTGACACTCCGAGTGATTTACATGATGCCGTTGATACTACAACGACCTTTATCATGGAAGCTTTTGAAGAAGCTTGCCTTCTGCGGTCTGTGAAGACCACAAGAGGAACCCCTTGGTGGAACTCTGATCTGACGAAGCTCAGGAAGCAATGTAGAAAGAGTTGAAACAGACGACGTTCGGCTGAATCGGAGGCTTTCAGGTCGGCTCGCAAGGCCTACAGGAAAGCTCTCCGGTCTGCTGAACGATCCGGCTGGAAAAACCTTTGTACAAATGTTTCCAGTCTGAGTGAAGTCAGTCGGTTGAACAAAATCCTTGCAAAATCTAAGGATTTTCAAGTGATCGAACTTCGTTTGCAAAGGGTGATTTCACTTCCTCTGATGAGGAAGTTTTGGAATGTTTATTCAATACACACTTCCCCGGATGTATGGATATTACATCTTCGGATGAACCTGATGTCTTTTCTTGTAGTTATGATTCTTTAGGTTCGGCTCGGAATATCAAAACTTTAAAGTCGATTGAATGGGCACTTAATAGCAAACTCCTTTCAAATCTCCTGGGGCAGATGGGATTTATCCTATTTTGCTTCAGAAGGGATTTGATCATTTCAAACATGTTTTGAAAAAAATACTGGTTTGCAGTTTTGCTACAGGGTATATTCCCAAATCCTGGCGGGATATTACTTAAGTTCATTCCGAAAGTGGGTCGTGCGTCGTATGAAGAAGCAAAGAGTTTCAGACCTATCAGTTTGACCTCTTTTCTTCTGAAATGGAGCATCACATCCGTGATGTTCATCTGGCCAACGTGCCTCTTCATGTGAACCAACATGCCTACCAATCTGGTAAGTCCACTGTGACTGTTTTACACAAGGTTGTTTACGATATCGAGAAAGCATTCGCTCAAAAGCAATCTTGTTTGGGTGTTTCCCTAGATATCGAGGGTGCCTTTGACAACGTGCATTTCGATGCCATATTGGAAGCCGCACGGAGTCATGGTATATCTCCAATGATTTCCAATTGGATTCACCAAATGCTCAAAAACCGATATTTCTTCTCGACATTGCGTCTAGCAGGGATTAGGAAATTGAGTGTTTGTGGATGCCCCCAAGGGGGAGTCTTATCACCGCTTTTGTGGAATCTCGTAGCAGATACGCTATTGAGGCAACTCAATAATAGCGGTTTTCCTACTTATGGTTTTGCCGACGACTTCCTAACATTGTTAGTTGGTATGTGTATCAGCACCCTTTTCGACCTGATGCAAAACGCCCTTCAGGTAGTTGAGGGTTGGTGTCGCCAATATGGCCTTTCGGTTAATGCGAGTAAAACATCTATTGTTCTTTTCACGGAAAGGCGAAACCGTAATGGTGTTCGACCTTTACGTCTCTTTGATTCTGAAATCAATGTGACAGGTAAAGTACGTTGGAGTCATTCTTGATTCCAAGCTTTCCTGGACACCTCACATTGAGTTCAGAATTAAGAAAGCTTGTATGGCCTTCGGGCAATGCCGGCGTACTTTTGGTATAACTTGGGGTCTAAAACCCAAGTATATCAAATGGATTTACACAACTGTGGTTCGGCCAATATTGGCTTATGGATGTCTTGTGTGGTGGCAAAAGGGTGAAGTGAGAACGGTCCAATTAAAATTAGGCCATATCCAAAGGATGTGCTTAATGGCGATGTCTGGAGCGTTCTCTTCAACTCCTACGGCAGCGCTAGAAGTTCTCTTTGACGTTGCCCCACTACACATTCATCTCAAACAAGAAGCACTTTCTTGCACTTACCGGTTACGGGTACTCGGTCTACTAGAGGAAACTCCTGTGAACCGCACATCAACACACACCTCGTTGTTTCCACTTTTGGTGAATTGGGACAAAATTGTCCTTGCTCCAAGTGATCTTACAATTGCGTGTAATTTTCCATATAGGACATTTTCCACGAAATTCCCTTCCCGGGAAGAGTGGACATCTGGTTATCTGGAAAGAAGTATTTCAGAAGGCATCGTATGTTTCACTGATGGCTCCCTTCTCGAAGGTCGAGCAGGTGCTGGTGTTTATTCTCGTGAGCTAAGGCTGCATCAGTCTTATTCGCTTGGTAGACACTGCACCGTTTTCCAGGCCGAAATCTTTGCTCTTATGTGCGGAGTGCAATCAGCACTTCAGCAGCACGTAATGGGCAAAGTAATATACTTCTGTTCAGATAGCCAGGCTGCTACTAAAGCACTTGCTTCGGCCAACTCCAGGTCGAAGATAATTATCGCTTGTCGAACTCAAATCGAGGAGCTGAATTCAGCAAACGCTGATCACCTTGTATGGGTATCTGGCCATTCATCCATCGCTGAAAATGAATTGGCTGATGAGTTGGCTCGCACTGGAGCATCACATGACTTCATTGGCTCTGAGTCAGCTATTCCGATATAGAAGTGTTGGGTAAAGCTTCAGATTCACACCTGGGCTGCTACTCAACACAGACAATACTGGAATAGTTTGGAGTCATGTTGTCAAACAAAATTGCATTGTACTGAGCCATCTCTAGGGGTGGCAAAGTATCTAACAAATCTGTCAAAGCATTGACTGGCCACTGCCGACTCAGCTATCACATGGCGAATATTCAGCAAGCTGATTCATTTGCATGTGATAGCTGTGAATCCGATTATGGAACTCCGTATCATTTGATATGTAACTGTCCAGTTTTTGCGCAACTGCGTTTCCGAGTACTCGGAAAACACTTATTAAGTGAAACTGACTTCAGAAACCTGAATCTTCAGGACGTTCTGTTGTTCTTGACCCACTGTGGTAAAGAGCTATAGGCTCTCTTTACGCATTATGCGTTATCACAGTGCCCTTCTCAGGGCGCTGTTCGAACCCATTTGTGGTACGTTTATGCGTCATTACAGTGTCCTTTTCAGGACGCTATGTAAACCCATTGTGGTACGCTTTTGCTTGTATGTTGATCCTATTCCCGTACCAGTCCTTTCCCCAGTCCTATTCTTTTTTCTTCCCTTCCCCGTCAGGTAAATGATGAATAGGCTCGTGTTCATGGCGATAGCACAAATTTCCCAAATCGAGGAGAACGTGCCTCTGGAGCCGACCTACTGATACCTGATACCTGATGGGCAAGCGTTCCCTGTAGCCAAACCGGCCAAAGCAAGATCGCTCCGGAGAAAAACGACGAGAGCATTGCAATTACGAAGTCGCTTAAGTTGGACAAGGCTCCGTTTCTGGACGGTATGCCGACAGTAGAGCCAATCTTCCAGGGGAGAGAGGACAACTTAAGGTGGTAGCTGATGGAACGTTTACCAATAGACTCTTCATCAATGGCCAATAGATTGGCCATCAGAAGGGGCTGTTCATAAACTACGTAGACCAAAATTTGGCCATCTTAGACCCCCCCCCCCCCTCGTAGACTTTTGTCCATACAAAAGTTCTGAAATTTGTATGGAGCGTAGACTTTGGTCAGACCCCCCGCCTCCCCCCAAAAAGTCTACGTGGTTTATAAACGGTCCCGAAGGCAAATACACATGGTATAAATACATATTTTCTACTTAAGCAAGGGCATTTCTCTGACCTTGACTATAACTAACCCTTTTTTGTTACTCGAACTGACAAATAAATCTATATTCTTCAATTACTGTTTACATTTCTCCCTTTGAAATTCTTCACCTAAACCAATGCCGTGCCGTGCTTGACTCGTGACTTCACGCCATTCTGTAGTCGTCGTAACCGTCTGGCTGGAGGATTGTCCCGCACCGCAAACCGTCCATCGAAAGAACGAACGTAACCTACCGAGTATTATTTATTTGTCTATTTGATTAGCACTTAGACCTTGCTTTCGCGACCGGAGAAAAGCCTGTCCCACAGCCGGGGGAAGAAGACGAACAAGAACACGCCAACAATCCAAAATCCTTCTCTAGGTCCGAGGCCGTAGTCGTCGTCGTCGTCGCCATCGTCGGAAAGAAACGGCAAAGCCTAACGGTTTCGCCAATCAACCTCCCGGCTGGAACGAAGACGACTACGGCGATGACGATGGCAGGCGTCACCTCTCGGTCTCGGAAACGTGCTCTGCTGGCAGAAAATGCAATTGCAACAGCGCGAAATAATAGCAACAACGGAAGAACGTTCTGGTCCGGGCGGTGGAGAAAGGGCGCGCGCGAGACCCATAAGCCATGATCAGCCAAGTGGTCAATTCCCATCGCCTGCTTGCCTGCCTGCCTGCTTGCCAGCCGGACGGTTTACCGGTGCGGTTGGGTTGGGATGGTGCTGCGTGTGCTACATAGATTTACATAAATCAACCGGACTCTGCCATTAGTAAAGCCGTTCGTTTGCGGCGGCAAATCAGCGCCAGCGATGGATGCACTACTAGCCAAATAGCTAGGCAAGGGGTCCGCAGACTGTCACGACCTTTTCCGCTTGGATGTTGTGATCGATGAAGAAGACGTTGTTGACTCATGGAAGGGATTCGATTGGTTCAAAGACCGAAAATCTTCTATCTTCTATCTTCTGTCTTCTATCTTCTATCTTCTATCTTCTATCTTCTATCTTCTATCTTCTATCTTCTATCTTCTATCTTCTATCTTCTATCTTCTATCTTCTATCTTCTATCTTCTATCTTCTATCTTCTATCTTCTATCTTCTATCTTCTATCTTCTATCTTCTATCTTCTATCTTCTATCTTCTATCTTCTATCTTCTATCTTCTATCTTCTATCTTCTATCTTCTATCTTCTATCTTCTATCTTCTATCTTCTATCTTCTATCTTCTATCTTCTATCTTCTATCTTCTATCTTCTATCTTCTATCTTCTATCTTCTATCTTCTATCTTCTATCTTCTATCTTCTATCTTCTATCTTCTATCTTCTATCTTCTATCTTCTATCTTCTATCTTCTATCTTCTATCTTCTATCTTCTATCTTCTATCTTCTATCTTCTATCTTCTATCTTCTATCTTCTATCTTCTATCTTCTATCTTCTATCTTCTATCTTCTATCTTCTATCTTCTATCTTCTATCTTCTATCTTCTATCTTCTATCTTCTATCTTCTATCTTCTATCTTCTATCTTCTATCTTCTATCTTCTATCTTCTATCTTCTATCTTCTATCTTCTATCTTCTATCTTCTATCTTCTATCTTCTATCTTCTATCTTCTATCTTCTATCTTCTATCTTCTATCTTCTATCTTCTATCTTCTATCTTCTATCTTCTATCTTCTATCTTCTATCTTCTATCTTCTATCTTCTATCTTCTATCTTCTATCTTCTATCTTCTATCTTCTATCTTCTATCTTCTATCTTCTATCTTCTATCTTCTATCTTCTATCTTCTATCTTCTATCTTCTATCTTCTATCTTCTATCTTCTATCTTCTATCTTCTATCTTCTATCTTCTATCTTCTATCTTCTATCTTCTATCTTCTATCTTCTATCTTCTATCTTCTATCTTCTATCTTCTATCTTCTATCTTCTATCTTCTATCTTCTATCTTCTATCTTCTATCTTCTATCTTCTATCTTCTATCTTCTATCTTCTATCTTCTATCTTCTATCTTCTATCTTCTATCTTCTATCTTCTATCTTCTATCTTCTATCTTCTATCTTCTATCTTCTATCTTCTATCTTCTATCTTCTATCGTCTATCGTCTATCGTCTATCTTCTATCTTCTATCTTCTATCTTCTATCTTCTATCTTCTATCTTCTATCTTCTATCTTCTATCTTCTATCTTCTATCTTCTATCTTCTATCTTCTATCTTCTATCTTCTATCTTCTATCTTCTATCTTCTATCTTCTATCTTCTATCTTCTATCTTCTATCTTCTATCTTCTATCTTCTATCTTCTATCTTCTATCTTCTATCTTCTATCTTCTATCTTCTATCTTCTATCTTCTATCTTCTATCTTCTATCTTCTATCTTATATCTTCTATCTTCTATCTTCTATCTTCTATCTTCTATCTTCTATCTTCTATCTTCTATCTTCTATCTTCTATCTTCTATCTTCTATCTTCTATCTTCTATCTTCTATCTTCTATCTTCTATCTTCTATCTTCTATCTTCTATCTTCTATCTTCTATCTTCTATCTTCTATCATCGTTTAGAAAACGGAAAAATTAAAACTTCTAAGCATTCCCTCAAATGCCAACAAAACTATTCAAAATAGACTCCAAGGCTTCTTTAAAACTTCGCTCTGGTGGATAAACTACCGATAAGATCAATTGTACAAATCGGTGTAACGAAGACACATGCTTAACGAAGGACGAACATGCTTGCTACCGGTTATTGACGTCCGGACGGGCGCCGCCGCCTCAAGACTCGCAACTCTACAACATGGGCAGGGCAACTATTGAAGACGATCGCTCGTCGTCGTGGTCATTTTTTCTTTTTCTCCAGCGACTAGCAACGACCCGCGAACTATGCATGTTTCGGATCATAAACCGCACCAGACACGAAGGATAGTTTTGCAAACACAAATCTTGCCCGGTCAATCTCTGGAACAACCCTTCCAGCAGCATAGACGAACGGCGACTTGGTCGCGTCGTGTTCAACATCTTGGTACCACCGGAACAACAATGCCCCCAAAGCGATGCGACGATGCGATGGGGCGATGGAGGCCGAGCTGCTATTTTAACGAGCTAGAAAACCAAAAGTATTGTGTATTCTATCACCTGAATTATATACCTTCGGATGCACGATTTTGCATAGATGGAGTTTATTTTCGTGCGGTTTGTTTTGTTCTTGTCTTGCTGTCGGGGAAGCGATTTGTAGTCTCAGTTAAGTGGCCGGGAACCACTTCGCAGCGCAGCACGTGGATAAGAAACAATAAGCGTGCTGCAAGCAGTTTGTTGTGCCTTGCCACACTGACTGCTTTCCAGCCAGCAGAGTCGCGTCTTCTCGTCGTCGTCGTGGAATGAATGGTAGGTACTAGGTTGCCTTAGCCGACAGTCGGCGGCCGGTGCCATAATCATATCTCCTCCGGGGCAGTTAATTATCGACGGTGAAAATGCAGATAATTACTGTCGTTTGATTTTATTATTGGCAATACTGCATTTCGATGGCAAACGGTAGAAAGGAATACGGCACACGGTGGAAGAAGCCGAGACTTCGCGTCTCACGGAACTTGACAAATGGGTTCTCAACTATACGTTGCCGTTTACCGTTAAAATATAATAAACAAGTTCCTATCATTGTTTTATCTAGTGCCAAATGTCACTTTTTATGATTTAACTTATTTTATCTTCTCAGATCTCAGTTGAGATGAAAAACATTAACCGCGTTTCAACAACAAAACAAACTTGTGCTATCGCATTCGCACTGAAGGTTGATCTTTTGCATTAGTTCACCGTTTTACCGAAGCCCCCCCCCCCCCCCCCCGCTAAAATTGGAAAGGTTTCGAACAAGCTTTCATGAAAATGTATCACTAGTCATCGCAAGAAATTTCAAAAGGAATTTAAAAAATCTGAAAAAAAAAAATCTAATTGAGTTCCTGGAAGAATTTCTAAAAAACAGGCATATTTTAAGAATCCATAGATCGCTTTTCTGAAGAATTTCCAGGATAAATAGCTGAAAAACACCTGGAAACCATTGGTGGAATTCCAAACAAAACCTCCTGAGATATTTTCGAAAAAAAAATCCTAAATATTTTTCCTTAATGTACTCCTGAAGGAATCCGTAGAGAAATTCCTAGAGGTACTCTTGAAGGAAATTCTGGAGGAATTTCTGAGACAATACATAGAGGATTACCTGGCGAAATTTCTGATAAAATCACAGTGTGAATTTCTGTAGAAATCTCTGCAAGCATGTCTTCAGAATTTCCGTAAGAATCCTTATAAGAAACTGCAGAAAAAAATCTGAAGATATCCTTGGAAGATTTTCCAAGAATTTCTTGGGAAATCCTTGAAGCAATTTCTGGAAAAGAAATGTTTTGAAGGATTATATTTATATTTTATATTTTATTTCACCATCTTCAGCTTATAGCTGTACAGACTGAACAACCTTAAGTTGATTGCCTTATACTATTTTTAAAACTATCTCTACTCTGGTTAAAGTCAAACGTAAAATCTAAACTATTCAGAAGTAAGTGTGAAACACTTTTCCAGTGGGTTATTCTGCCCATATCCAGTGCGAAATGCAGTCCAGAACAACGTACGATGTCGTAACCTACGCACCGGAGCCAAAAAGTTCGCCTGTTGCAGGAGGGCCGGGCAGTCAACACGACTACTGAGAATATCAAAAGCAAACATCCTTCGCAGATATTCTCGCCGCTGCCGCAATGTTTCCAGTCGTATCAGTTGGCAACGGTGTTCATACGGCGGCAATCTTAGCTGATCGTTCCACGGCAATCTTCGGAGTGCAAAACGTACAAAGCAGCGTTGCACTCTTTCTATTCTAGCTATATGTGTTTCGTGATGTGGAGCCCAGATTTGTACGGCGTACTCAAGAATACTACGGACCAACGAACAGTACAGTACCTTCAGCGCATATATATCTCGGAACTCGTTTGCGTTTCGGCGAATGAATCCCAAAACGGCGAAAGCCTTAGCAGTGGTCTTGGTAGTGTGTTCCGCGAAGTTCAGTTTGTATATGACTTTTACAAAAGCTGATCACCTTGCACTTCATCGCATTCATTGTCATTCCATTAGAAACGCACCAGTCTTCTACCGCTTCGATATCTTGCTGTAAAGCAGCACAGTCAACCAAAGAGCTGATGATTCGATAAATTTTCAGGTCGTCAGCATCAGAGCATTAATGATTAATCATAAATTTAATCATGATTAATGATTAATGATTAAGATTAATCAAAATCATTAATCATAATCACAAACAAATCTCATTTAATCATTAATCATTAATCTTAATCACACTGTTTTTGCAATCTAATCATTAATCAGTAATCATAATCATAAGAAAAAATATTAATCAATCATTAATCATTCATCACCAAAAATGATTCATCATATAAAATATATGATCCAATTTAAATTGGTTCAAATGCTGTTCTAAGTAATATAATTTATGATTCTTTTTTCAAAAATCTCCCGGACAGAGTTACCTTTTACTTTTGAAACTTCAAAAACATGTTTAACAATAAATATATTTTAATCATTTCCAGTTTTTTTGTGATTGATTAATCATGGTTAATCATGAATTTTAATCAATGAGCCATTTTTAATCATTAATCATAATCAATAATCACAGATAAAACCAAATTTAATCATTAATCATAATCTTAAATCATCCTAAAAATCAAATTAATCATTAATCATAATCAATAATCATCAAAATTGGAATTTTAATCATCAATGATTAATCATGATTAAAATTTTTGTTAATCATGAACGCTCTGGTCAGCATACATAAGATGGAATGATGTCAATCGGTGACACAAATCGTTGACGAAAAGTATAAAAATCAGAGGCCCGAGATGGCTACCTTGGGGGACTCCAGATGGCGTGTTGAAAAGACTAGACGAAGCCGGGTTCAACTTCACGTAAGTGGATCTATCTTTCAGATACGAGCGTAGCCATCTGATTAGCCAATTCGGAAATCCCAATCGCTCAAGTTTACACAACGCCAAATCGTGCGGTACTTTGTCGAACGCCTTGGACAAATCCACGTATATACTGTCGACCTGGCCGTTTTTTTCCAAGCTGGAATTTAACTTGCTAACATAGACCATGAGGTTTGATGTTGTAGAGCGGTTCTTCACGAAGCCATGCTGTGACTGCGAAATAATTGGCTTTGCAGCAAAATACATTTTGTCGTGAATTAAAATTTCAAAAGCTTTAGCTAGACAGCATAGCATAGTATAGAAATTGGTCGATAGTTCTCAACATGACGAACGTTACCAGCTTTATGGATAGGAGTGATGGCAGCCACTTTCCATGCTTCCGGGAAGACGGCTTCCGATAGCGAGAGATTGAATATCTTACAAACAGGTGGTCCTAGCACTGCAGCACATCGGTGAACAAATACGGGAGACAATTTATCAGAGCCAGGTCCCTTTGATGGGTCAACAGAGTTCAACACGTTGGTGACGTCGGCGACAGAGAAAGTCGGGCACGGAAATCGGATGTCATATGATGGTAAACTATTCAGCACAGCCGGGGAAACCGAGGGGGGATCGGAATTATAAACAGTTTGGAAGAAATCTGCAAAAAGTTCTACCGAACCTCTGACATCGTGACTCGTTTTGTCTCCAAATGACATTTCTGGAGGAACAGATTTTTCTGCCTTTGAAGTGACGCCAGAAGGAGGATGGATCGGTTTTGACTTCCTCTTGGATACGAAAAACATACTCACGGAAAGAAGCCGATACACAATCATCGTATTCAGCTTCGAGCCTTCGTAGAACGCATCTGTTCTCCTCGGTACGGCATCGTTGAAAACGGCGGCGGGCTTTACGGAGAACGTTACGTCGGTGTCGAAGATCAGCATTCCACCAGGGATGTTTATCCAAACGACGAGGATGTATTCGGCGTAGAGGAGTGTGCCTTCCAATCGACCTGAACACAGTGCCGTAGAAGGTGGTGACCATATCATTAACACTGGCGTCTCGAAACAGCTCGTCCCAGTCCAGCAGTCGTAACTCATCGATAACAGCATCGTAGTCGCATCGGTTGAAGTCAAAGTTGAAGTCAGCAGTAGTCCTGTCGAAATTGTTCGTTGCAGTTCCTGTGGTCAAGCGTAAAACTAGCGGCTTATTGTGACGGTCAGTGGGTAACATAGCAGAAGCTACTTCGAACAATTCTACTTCGCTGCTGTTGTTAACGAAGGCCAAGTCTAGAAGCCTTCCGTTGGAGTTACGCACATCACAACTCTGTTGGAGTGCGCTAGCGATCATATTCTCTGTAAACACAAGCTCCTGCTCTGAGGAGGCGTTTGTCGGCAAGTACGAACCCACATCATCGTCATACGACCAGAGAAGACGAGGCAAGTTATAGTCGCCAAAAATTATTACAGAGTCTGTGCCGGTTGCTTTGTTCATAATTTGTTGAACGGAATCGGAATGGGCTACGTATTTGCCTGGAACACTATCAGGTCGCAGGTAGATTCCACATACATATACAGCATTATTCATATAGGATAATTTGACCACGACTTGTTCTAGCATTTCGCATCTGTCAAGTTGAACGAGCGCACTTGGAATAGCTTTCTTTACAGCAACAAGCGTACCACCTCCCCTTTGTAGAGAGCTCGTTGTACTGTTACGTTCACATCGGTAAATATTGTAAGCGGAAGAGAGTTCAGCGTTACATACATCACTTTGAAGCCAAGTTTCGGTAATTACGATAACGTCATAGTCACTAGATGCGGTCGCCAGGAAGAAACGATTAGTCTTGGTACGCATCCCGCCGGCGTTTTGATAATAGATTGTCAACGGAGCATTAACTATTGTTGGCGGTGGAACGTTGGAAAGCGGTGTAGATGGAGTATCACGGGCCGGTAAGGTGGCCTCAGTCAAAGACGTTGTGCCGGCGGGATCTATGACATTTGGTCGAATGACGTTTGGTCGAATGACATTTAGTCGAAAGTACATTTGGTCGAACGGACATTTGGTCGAATGGACATTTGGTCGAAACCCATTTTGTGGAAGAAGAAGCATATGACATTTAGTCGAATGAACAATTCGTCGAATGGGCATCTGGTCGAAAGGCACTAACTGATGAAAAGAGATTTGAGAGGAAAATAATATTCAGCATCTTGGTTCGCTTTCAGTTCAAATGCAGCACTGCGTTAAAGAACAGCCTGTGTTTGAAAGAAGGAAAAATCTCTGATGAAAAAGTCTGCAGCTATAAGATCCAAATACCAAGCGGAAGAGCAGCTTGTGTTCAAAAGGAGAAATTTCTTCTTAAACATTCAGAAGTTGGTAAAGGAAAACGCAATGAAATTATTAAACGTGAAATAATAGCCTATGTTTCAAAGAAGGAAAAATACACGATAAAAAGACAGCAGTTGACGAATTTCGCACCAACTCGTCTTCGGGGTTGGCAGCACCCCCTCAGAATGTTATAAAATTTTGTAGGTTTCAAGACTTTACCTTTTCAAGCAACTTTGCATATTTTGTTTTTTCATAATTAACCTAGACTAACATTTAAAAAGAGTCAAAGTTTTTTAACCGTTTTTTTTTCACAAAAAAATAACTCGAATATGATAACATGTACAAAAAAGTGATGTATGGGGGACATTTAGAGAATTGTTCAAGCTTTCATGAAAAAATATTTCAAAAATTCTAAATACATTTTTACACGTTAAAAAATATATTTTTAAAATTAAAAGTCAATTTACAGAAAATGCCCACTTTTTTATGTTTTGAAATTTTTTTCCAAGAAAGTTAATATTGTTGCCTAACTTTCCTCCATACATCACAAGATGGGCACTTTTAAGGAAAAAAAGTTTTTCTAACAAAAACTTTTTCATGTTAGTTTTTTTAGCGTGTTGCGCATTAGCGGTTTTTTTTACAAAAAATATAACTCGAATATGATAAGTTGTACAAAAAAGTGATGTATGGGGGACTTTTAGGGAATTATCCAAGCTTTAAAGAAAACATATTTAAAAAATATAAAAAAATGTTTTACACGCTAAAAAATATCTTTTCAAAATTAAAAGTCAATTTACAGAAAAAGCCCACTTTTTAATGTTTTGAATTTTTTTTTCCAAGAAAGACAATATAGTTGCCTAACTTTCCTCCATACATCACAAGATGGGCACTTTTGAGGAAAAAAAATTTTTCTAAAAAAAACTTTTTCATTTTTTTTTTTTTGCGTGTTGTGCATTAACTCGTACAGTAATGTATCCAGAATCCTAATGACAATCCATTAAAACTTAATGGGCTCAACTACTTTTTTAATATCTTAACGTGCTTGACATTGAAAACGTGCTTGATATTGGAAAGGGCTCGAGACAAATTTGCTTTTAGGGTTTTATATCAATGAAAACGCTTGTGTATTGATGAAATATGTACATATGTATATGTGTATTCAATAATTTTCTTTTCTACAATATATACATCCTTCTTTTATACATTCTATTGTAACGTTTTTTGAATATTAGATCTTTAGTCTATCTGAAACAAAGTAAACTTTTTTGGATTATCTTTTGAATTCGATAACTTCTTCGCTTCAATTTGATTTTCAGAAATTGGCACAAATGAATGAAATTTTTGTGTACCAGGTATTGTTTTTACGTGACTGTATGTGTATAGTTCTTCAAGTTCATCCGTCATTTTTGCATATTGTTCATTTGAAATAAAGCAGAAATTCAATTTTGTTATATGTATATCTGACTGTTTAACTGCCCAGTCATACAGTTCTCGAGGAGTTGTGATTGTGTTTCCATAATCTCGAGCAAGACTTGCTCGTTTTGCCATTCGCTTGAGAGTACCTCCAACAGCATCACATGGACCTTTGCCATGTGAAGTTGCGAAGAAGTGCCATTCTGCTTCCAATCCATAATTGGACCGAAAACTGCACAAACTGGCATTTTTTTTTTGTTCTTATAATGAGCTGCTGCTCCATCTGACATGAAAGTAATTTTTGAGAAATCAATCGATTGTTTAATGAAATCCAGCAGTTTTGATATAAATAACTGAAAATGCTGTTGTATCGTATGTAAGTACTTCAGATATTATTATAAAGCTCAAATTTTCCAACTTATTTTCTTTTCTGTAGTACACTTCAAAGGGGTGAATGGTAGCTTGAGAATTATTCCAATGGTAACCTTGAGCTGAATTTTGAATGATAAATGAATAATTTTCTGAAAAGTCACAAATTGTTAATACTTCACCCTGTTTAAGAGATTCTTTTTTATCCCGCAAAAATGAGGATTGTTCTTTATAAATGAAATCATGAGTTATAAGCTTATCAACTTTTTCTACAAAATACGGAACAAACTCGTCTATAGTCTTAGTAATAGTTTCCAAATTGCATCGATCAGTGGTTAGCCATTGTTGAAATAAAACCGATTCTTTATCATTCGCTTCTAATAATGGTGTTAGTTCACTGGTTCTAGGCACACAATAATACAATTTCAGCAAACAGAATGCTGTTTTAAGCATTCAGATATCAAAACAAGCTGAGAAACAGGTTCTATTCCAGTTGGGATGTAACGCCAAGAAAAAGAAGGCACCCAATCAAACAAAGTTGTAATGCCCATTGAGTGTTATTAAATGGATATAAGGATTCTTGATACATCCTGTACGAGTTAATGCGCAACACGCTAAAAAAATAACATGCAAAAGTTTTTGTTAGAAAAACTTTTTTTCCTTAAAAGTGCCCATCTTGTGATATATGGAGGAAAGTTAGGCAACAATATTGACTTTCTTGGAAAAAAATTTCAAAACATAAAAAAGTGGGCATTTTCTGTAAATTGGCTTTTAATTTTAAAAATATATTTTTTAACGTGTAAAAATGTATTTAGAATTTTTAAAATATTTTTTCATGAAAGCTTGGACAATTCTCTAAAAGTCCCCCATACAACACTTTTCTATAGGTCTTGTCATTTTTGAGTTACATCGATTTTAAAAAATTCTTCGAAAAAAAGTTAGGCCCTCTTCAAATGTTACTCTTGAAAATTTTCGAAAATTTAAGTATGCAAAGTTGCTTATAAAAACCTAGTCTTTATGCCCACCAAGTTTCATTCGATTCTGAGAGGGTGTTGCCAACCACTGGTCGAGTTGGCGCGAAATTCGTCAGTTATAATATTCAAACACAGTAGAAATACGAAACTTGGAAGAACAGCCTATGTTCAAAAGAAGGAAAAATCATGGATAAAATAATAACAACCATAATGTCCACCATCAGTACAAATAACAAACTTGAAAGAACAGGATATGTTTAAAAGAAGAAGAAACCTTTGATGGAAAAGCCAGTATGTTCTACACAAAAACGCAATGAAATGATGAAACTTGAAAGAAGAGCCGATATTAAAAATAATGAGAAATCTTCGATAGAAAATCAACTACTTCAACAATGCCAACGAAAACTACACTGCACTAAAATATTTGCTATTTAATGTTTAATATTATTAAATACGATTAAATTGCTATACGACCAAACGTACTTTCAACCAAATAAGTTCAGTATGTGACATATAAATTATGATACCGAAATCTATATTATTTTTCACTCAAATCACTTTTCATCAGTTAGTACATTTCGACCAGATGTCCATTCGACGAATTGTCCATTCGACTAAATGTCATATGCTTCTTCTTCCACAAAATGGGTTTCGACCAAATGTCCATTCGACCAAATGTCCTTTCGACCAAATGTACTTTCGACCAAATGTCATTCGACTAAACGTCATTCAACCAAATATCATTCGACCAAATGTCCTAAAGCCGTGCCGGCGTTGGGTAAAACAGCAGGAACTAACGCTGTTGGATGGAGGGTGCTGTCGGAGTCTCGGCAAGTACGGAAGGAGTGGGCGTCATCAAGGTTGGTCTCCAAAAAAACTGCCTTTTGCTACCAAGATTCTCGAACTCATGAAAGCGAATTCCACGTGGCCAAGTTTCCGCCGCGAGTGCAATGCATTTCAGATCTAGCGGCATCCCGATTTTATACGACACGAAGGAAAGAGATTTGGGGTCTCTTCCACGTGCTACAAGTTTGACCACGCGCAAATTTGCTAGTCTTCAGTTGAGACTCAGCCAATTCATCAACTTTAGCTTCAGGAACCTCTGGCAAAATTCCTGATAAGTAGAGCCAAAATTTTGCGGAATCCTGGTCTGTAGTTTCCGGAACCACCAGATTCGTAGCTACTTCGCATGTACCGACTCCGCACATTGCTTTAGCTTTAGATTATCTAAAGGAATGTGGTGAAATCTTGGAAATTTCCTTGATAATCTCTTGTAGAATTCCTGAAGCAATCCTTGATGCAGATCCTTGAATTCCTGAAGTAATCCTTGATTTTGATGGAGTTCTTAATTTCTTGATTCTCAATGTATCCGTGAATCATTTCCTTAAAAAATCCATGGAGTATGAAAAATGAATGCTTTGAAAAATTTCTCTACGAAAAAAAAACACAAAAAATCGTAGATATGTTTCAGGAATAATCTATGCAAGATTTCTTGAAGTATTTTCTAAAGGAATCCATGCAATATTTTTGGAAGCTATCCGTGCAAGACTTTTTTTTTTTTTTAAAGGACACTTTCTTAAGAAGTTCTGGAGAACATTCTGAAGTCTGAAGGAATCCCTAAAAGATTTTGTGATAGAATTTTCGTCTGAATTTCTTTAGAATTTCCAGAATGATTTTTTAAAGTAAATCTACGAAGGGTTTCCAAAAAAGTCGTTTTTCTTCAAGAACCCCTAGGAGATTTTTTCAGGAACTTGTGAAAGATTTGATAAATAAATCTTAGGATGGATTTCAGCAAGACTTCATACTTCATGAAAGAATTATATTAAAATCTGTGGTATTTTTAAAAGTAATCCTTGAAGAAATTTGTAAAGAAACCCTTGGAGGAGAATCTGGAGAAATTTCTGAAGAAATTATTAGTCGAATTTATAATGAAAGCCATGAGAGATTTTCGAAAAGAGTCCCTCGACAAATTTGTGAAAGAACCCCTAGGGGGCATCCATTTAGTACGTCCCGCTATATTTGGGAATTTTAGACCCCCCCTCCCCCTTCGAACGGGTTTTTCGTATACCTAATACATTGTCACACATTCCGTAACCCCAAAGCCCCCCCCCCCCACCCCTATGAGCATGGCGTACTTTACGGATGCCCCCCTAGGCACATTTTTTCTTAAAAAGAGTCTCTGCAGGAATCTGTGAAGAAATCCCAGGAAGATTTTGTGACAGAAATTCTGAAAAAAAAAATCATTGGAGTTATTTCCAAAGCATACCCCGGAAAAAGTTTAGAAATAAATCCTTTAAAGATTATTTGAATGCTTAGGTCCTGTCCATGAGCTACGTAGACGGTGGGGGGTTTAGATGGGCTGAGGTGTCTGGTCAAAATCTACGCTCCATACATATTTCGAAAATTCTGAGTCTACGTAGTTTATGGACAGCACCTTAAAGGAATTTACGAAAGATTGATCAGAAACACAATTTGAAAAAGTCCCAAAAAATAGGATTTTCTAAAGAAACCCCTGGGAGAATTTCTGTAGAAACTCATACGCAACTTTCTTACATAACTCTTTGTGAAACTTCTGGAGGAATCCCTAGTGAAATTTCTGGTGAAATTCTTGGAAGAATTTCCAAAGTTTGGTTGTTTATTTGTTTCTTTCCGGGAAATTTAACCCTTTATGGGCCATTCATCCCAAATTTCCAAAGTATCCCCGGTACAAATTTTTGATGGGACTTTCATTTTCTGAAAAACTCCGGAATTGTTTCTGAAGGTATCACTGAAAGTTTTATTAAAGGATTTTTTGGATAAATTTCTGAATAAATATCCAAAGAAATTTATGAAGGAATCTCTGAACAAAATTCTGAGAGAATTCCTGGAGGAATTTCTGCATAAATTGATGGATAGTTTTTGAAAGAAATTGAGGAATTTCAGAAGTAAGATGCTTATAATTTCACTTAATTTCATTATTTTGATTTGGGATTTTTTTTTTCGGAGGCCGTCGTAGTAAAGTTGAAAATTCTGGGTTCACTTACTGTTATTTCACACCGCAAAATTGCAACAAAAGGCGACCGAGCAGATTTGGTAGAAACCTACACTACTCGTACAGAAAGATCTTTCGGCAAATACGGTACGAATAGTAACCGCGCTCAATCAAGTGCTTGTCATGAATCTCTAAATTTCCGAAAGAAATCCCTGTACTTAGGAATTTATGAAGCAATTCGTGAAGGAATTCCAGGGTAAATCCTTGGAGACATATTCAAAGGAAACCTTGATTATATTCAATTGAATGTATTATGACGTCAAGATCATCATAGGTGACCTAAACGCTCAGGTAGGCCAGGAGGAGAAATTCAGACCGAAGATAAGAAAGTTCAGCGCCCACCAGCTGACGAACGAAAACGGCCTTTGACTCATCGATTTCGCCGCCTTCAAAAACATGACAATACGTTGCACCTTTTTCCAACAAAGCCTCCCTTACCTGGCGATCACCAGGAATCAAATCAAATCAACCATGTTCTGGTTGATGGACGGCACTTCTCCGACATTATCGACGTCAGAACCTATCGTGGTGCCAACATTGACTCCGACCACTACCTGATGATGGTCAAACTCCGCCCAAAACTCTCCGTCATCAACAATGTACGGTACCGGCGACCGCCACGGTACAACCTAGAGCGACTGAAGCAACCGGATGTCGCCTCAGCATACGCGCAGAATCTCGAAGCCGCGTTGCCAGACGAGGGCGAGCTCGATGAGGCCCGTCTAGAGGACTGCAGGAGTACAGTGAAAGCATCCATCAACGACACAGCCGAGGGCACCATCGGGTACGTGGAACGGAATCGACGGAATGAATGGTTCGACGAAGAGAGCAGACGGTTTCGGAGGAGAAGAACGCAGTGCGAACGGTATTGCTGCAGCAAAGGACCCGACAGAACGTGGAAGGTTACAAACAAAAGCGGAAGCAGTAGAACCACCGAAATCTGAGAAAAGTCGCCGCCTGGAAGAAGCCGAGTGCGAAGAAATGGAACTGCTGTGCCGTTTCCAAAAACGCTAAAGTCCTACCAGAAGCTCAACGCATCCCGCAACGGCTTCGTGCTGCGAGCTAAAATATGCAGGGACAAGGGACGGAGGCCTTTTGACGGACGGACATGAGGTGATCGGAAAGTGGCAGCAGTACTTCGACCAGCACCTGAATGGCGTGGAGAACTGAGGCACGGGAGACCACGGCAACGAAGGAAACGACGACGCCAGTGCAGCGGAGGACGAAAATGAACCAACTCTCATGCTAAGGGAAGTTAAGGATAGGTACCTTCATCAGCTCAAAACCAACAAAGCAGCTGGTAAGTATGGTATCGCAGCTGAACTCATCAAGATGGGCCCAGAAAAGTTGGCCACATGTCTGCAGCGGTTGATAGTCAGGATCTGGAAAGCCGAACAGCTACCAGAGGAGTGGAAGGAAGGGTTAATCTGCCCCACAAGAAAGGTAACCATTTTGAATGTGAGAACTACAGAGCAATCACCATTTTGAATGCTGCCTTCAAAATGCTATCCCAGATCATCTTCTGTCGTCTGTCATCAAAAAAGAATAAGTTCGTGGGAAGGTATCATGCCGGCTTCATCCACGGCCGGTCGACGACGGGTCAGATCTTCACCGTACGGCAAATCCTCCAGAATTTACGTGAAAACTCAATCCCAACGCATCACCTGTTCATCGACTTCAAGGCGGCATATGACGACAGTATCGACCGCGCAGAACTATGGAGAATCATGGACGAAAACGGTTTTTCTGGGAAGCTGACTAGACTGCGTAAGGGTTTTGGGTTAATTATCCAGGTCAATCGAATCTCGCCGGGGACTGCGACAAGGTGACGGACTCTCTCATGCCTACTCTTCAACATCGCTATGGATGCGACGAGCCGGGCTCAACAGCCAGGGTACGATTTTCACAAAATCCGTTCAATTTTGTGTGCTTTGCGGACGGCATGGATATTATCGCCATAACATTTACAACGGTGCCAGAGTTGTACACCCGCCTTTAACGCGAAGCAGCAAAGGTCGGAGTGGTGATGGGTGCCTACAAAACAAAGTACATGCTGGTGGCGGAACCGAACACGACCGGATCCGTCTGGGTAGCAATGTTACGATAGACGGGGATACCTTCGTGGTGGTGGAGGAATTCGTCTACCTCGGATCCTTACTGACGGCTGACAACAATGTGAGTCGTGAAATTCGAAAGCGCAACATCTGCGGAAGTCGTGCCTACTACGGGCTCCTACAGCTGCCATCTAAAAAGATTCACCAACTCACCAAATGCAGCATGTACAAAATGCTAAAGACCGGTGGTCCTCAACGGACACGAGACATGGACCATGCTCGAGGAGGGGCTGCAACTTGCTGGGGCTGGCATTTCCTCACTCACTGCGCGCACTGCGCAGTTTCTTAACGCAAAGCGCAAAGAGCAGGTGGCTACGCAATGGGAAATAAAAAGAACGCAGTGAGCAAACTCACACGCAGAGAGCAGTTTGCCATTACACACTGCGTCATTTGTTTTGCTCACTGTAAAAGAGTGTGCAAGTAAATTGACGATGAGTGAGATGATACGAAGTGAAATCAGAGACAAACAGACGTAACACTGTCGAAATTTGCTTCCTATAGGGTAGAAGCTTCAGTTTTGGCCAGTCCGGAGTTTTGGCCATAGTGCGGTATTGAGCCTGTTGCGATCTAAATAGGCGTAAATTTATTTTTTACTAGTAGATCCTAATACAATATGATGATTACAGCTGTGAAAACCACATATTTTGATTAAAAACTGGAAGAAAAAAATATATTTCCTTAAAAAATCTGCTCCCATATATCTATTTTGGCCAGGGTGCTTCTAATTTGGCCACTCCCATAAGAAATACACGTGATTGGCCAAAATAGAAACCAAACTTAAGAATATGGCCAAAACTACGGCAGAGCTTCTATTTTGGCCAGTGCCACTTTTAATACAAAAATCAAGTATTGGCATGATTTCTGCATTTTTCCTTCAAAACATAGATTGAAACCTTTCTTTTGACGTATTGGTTGTTTTCATAGGATTATTGGTTATTTTTATAAAAATGATTTCCCTTAGACTGATCAAAACCGGTGCCCGCACCCTATTTGTCTAGATCCTGATTACTTTGAGAATTGATGTTTTCTGTAAAGTTGTTAGGCTGATCAAGGGCCTAAAGGTTTGATTCAGTATTCTACCACTAGGTGGTGCTAGAGGTCAAACAAATTTTATATTTCATATATCTCAGGACTCTGATCACTTAGAAAGTTGGTATCTTCGGCAATGTTGTTTGGTAAGTCAAGGGCTCAAAGTAAATGGACCACTTGTTTCGAAACTCCGCCACTAGGCGGCGCTAGTTACACATTTGCAAGATCATGCAAATGATTATTTTTTTTCATTAAGTATTCAACATGCTGTATTTTTTATCTTTCAACATATTCAGGTCAAGTCAAATGTTTTACAAAGACCAATATGTTAGCCGTAAATGTGAAAAATTTCATTTCATTCGGTTCACTAGATTCTGAGATATAGCAGTTTAATGAAAAATACTCAAATATAAATCATTTAACTAGAATCGCTCTAACTTCATGTAAAATTATCCAATCAAGCCTAATTTTTTACCATTTAGAGCTAACTAGTTGTGCAATAAGCGATAAAAAAAATTAGAATTTTTGGTGCACTTAATAAAAAGTTACAGCTTGCTGAATATTTTTGCGATAAATAATTAAAGTTGCATGCTTCTACTCATTTTTAACTAGCGCCACCTAGTGGCAGAATATTGAAACAATTTACCAATCAACTGAAAGGCCTTAACCAACCAAACAACATTGCCGAAGACACCATCTTTCTAAGTGATCAGAGTCCTGAGATATATGAAATATTAAATTTGTTCGATCACTAGCGCCGCCCGATGGAAAAATTCCGAATCAAACTACCCATTACCGGTAGGTCCTTGACCAGCCTAATAATTATGCCGAAAACACCAACTTTGTAAGTTATCAGGATCCTGAGATATATAGGAAGAAATTTTCGTCAGTGTTCGAACGTATTATCTGTGATTTCTGTCATACCAACGCGCAATGAGCAGCGCATTGAGTATGCGTGCATCATGTGTCCTTTACTCTTTGCGTGAAACAGATACATTACGCACTGCGCCAAAACGCAGTGTGCCTCAAAGAGCAAAAGATCCGTGAGAATGAGTATCCGTACGCAGTCGTTTGTATTGAATGCGTTTTTACACTTTGATGAGAATTCCAGCCCTAAGCAGTAGAATAACTAGCCACAGAAGTCCAATGTCGCGACTATTTGTGTGACTAACATCTAGTTTGCCACGCCTTACAGCATCAGCAGTGGTACTAGAAGTGTCAAGTAAATTTCGTTTACCATAACAAAAGGTCCTCTACAAGATGGACACTTTAAAATAGTAAATTGGTGCAATTAAAGTTATTAAAATAATTAAAATTTAATTATTAAATTAAATTAATTATTATTAAAAATTATTTAATAAGAAAACAGACTACAGCGCCATTGGAGTTCTAGTGTATTTCTATTCTGCAAGCACTCTGAGTTTTCGAGCGAGGCGTGCTAAGGATGATCTTCGGCGGTGTACAGGAAAATGCTGTGTGGCGGAGAAGGATGAATCACGAGCTCGCTGCACTTTAGTTTAGGCGAACCCAGCATCCTGGAAGTGGCCAAAGCCGGATCGATACGGTGGACAGGACATGTTGCAAGAATGCCGGATAACAACCCTGCAAAGTTGGTGTTCGTTAATGATCCGGTTGGCACAAGAAGGCGTGGAGAGCATAGAGCACGAAGGGTGGACCGGTTGGAGCATGACTTGGCGAACATCGGGCGCGACCAAGGATGGGGAGCGGCAGCCACAAACCAAGTATTGTAGCGTACTATTGTTGATTATGTATTGTCTTAAATGTGATGTTGAGCAAAAAAATTTAAGTACCGTCTACCCCGTTGGTTTGACCGCATCTAATCTTTTTAATTTGACCCCCTCTAATCTGCATATCGCTCAGATTAAAAATGAATGGGCCAAACGTCATTCTACTGATGGAGCGGGGTGAACGGAACGCAGAATCAAAACAAAACATCAAATAAGGCTGCCAGTAGTGGTGTGTTTTTCCGTCGCCTACAGGGTTGCTAGAAGTTAAAACTAAACATGAACTCCGTTGGTTTGCATGAGGTGTCGTTCAAATCAACGGGGGTAGACGGTACATATGTTCCTAGTTTGTGAAGAGATGGATATAGGGAAGTGAATAAAACATGGCATGCTGTGATGGGATAGGCACGTAGCTCGTATGCCGGAGACACGACAAGCTAAAGCCATATTCAGCAGAGAACCTGTAAGGGTTGGCTTCGTGGTTTGACTTTTGCAGTTCAGGAGGATCAAAGAATTCTAAACGTTCAGGGCGACTGGAAGCGGTTGGCCCAGGACCGATACCAATGGAGGCGAATGCTTCATTCGGCGTAGACTCACTGATACGAGTTGTAGCCTGTCAAGTATCAAGTAAGTTAAGTCACAAGCTTTCGAACCACGCACATAACCGGCGATTTAAAAGTGGCCCCTCGGTTGAGTGCGGTTGATAACCCCTGATAAGTGTCATAGTACTTTCCAAGCCGGCCAAGATCCGCGACGACGCGACGGGCCGATATGAAGTCGCGTTTTTTTTCTCCGTTTCATTTTTCTCATGTGAATTGCAGTACACTAGGCACGCGTGGAATGAACTTGTTTCTGCCAACTACAGCTGATATTTTCGAACCTGTTCCGCAGATTAATTGACCGTGTGTAAAAATGTCACGTTCGATTTTAGTTGATGAATAAATCTGTCTAGAGCGATTAAGAGATGGTACATGACTTTCTTTCGACGAAGTGATTTTCCAACTTTGGGAAAATCGTTCTTCTTCCTTTCTTACAAGATCTGAATGTTTTGTTTCTTGAACTTTCATTATTAACAAGTAAATGACTCAATTATCATCTGTTGTCGTAGTAGCAATCGGCTGCGATACATACCTAGTTACAGCACCTAGTGACCCTAGGTAACCAGTTTGTTTGTTACTGTAAAAAAAACTTATTCCCTAACCAGAACTCCTACAAGCTAGTCGTATTTTTAATAAAGCTCTTATTACTTGTTCAAGTCTGCCCAAGTTATTCCTGTCCTCAAACCCGAAACACAACAGGTTATGGGCCCAGCACCGAAGGATTTGGCGTTTGGAATTCCACAATTCCGAGGACACGGGGATCAGTACGAGAACTGGAGCTACAGAGTTCGTTTATTTCTGGAAGCGGCTGGTGTTTCGGAAGTGCTAACTGGAGTAGCCCCGAGTGTAGCTGCCGAAAAAGCGAAGTTTGAGGAGTTGGACCGAAGAGCGAAATCGATGCTGGTGAGCTGTCTGGCTGATGAATGCCTGGAAGTTGTTCGAGAGCGAAAAACGGCAAGAGAAATGTGGACTAGTCTCGAAACGACATTCGCGAAGAAATCAGTGGTCAACCAGACGCTCGTGAGGAAGAAATTGTCAAGATTAAGAATGGAAGACGGATCAGACATGCGAAATCACCTTTTGGAATTCGACGGGCTGGTGCGCAAGCTAAAGACGGCTGGAGCTACGTTGACAGAGGGGGATTTGGTGTCGCAGTTGTTCCTGACGTTGCCCGAATCATACGACCCGTTAGTCACCGCCTTGGAGAATGTACCGGAAAAGGAACTGACACTGGAAATGGTGAAGCAACGACTATTGTCCGAAGAATCCAAGCGATCCGATCGACAAGGCAGTTTTGGTGAAGACAGTCCCGCGGCCTTCACAGGAAGATTCCAGGAGCTGAAGAAAAAGTTTACTGGAAAATGCCACAAGTGCGGAAGACGTGGACATGTCATGAAGGATTGCTGGAGACGTTCGGAAGAAGATGATGTATATGAAGAAAAGGGAAGTTCAAATGCTGCGGTAAGTTTTGTAGCTGATGCGACCAAAACATGTCTGAAGATGAAGCTTGATTCCGGGTGCAGCGACCACCTAGTGTGTGACAAGTCGGTCTTCACTAGTATCCGCAAGTTGGCAAGACCGGTGGATATCCAGGTAGCGAAAAATGGGCAATGTATGAAAGCAAAAATGATTGGAGAAATTACGGGATTGAGAAGCAACAAAGGAATTGAAATGAATTTGAAGAACGTTCTCTACGTGCCAGATCTTCGGGAGAATCTCATCTCAGTGCGCAAAATGACGAAAGCAGGCATCAACGTTGTATTCAAGAAATCCGAGGCCCTGATGGAGAAAGATGGTGTAGTACTAGCGACGGGGAAGCTCAAAGGAGGTCTTTATGAGCTGGAGTTGTCAAAAAGCCAAAACAGAGCCTACTATTGTAAATCGGAAAGCTATGTTCAAGGTAAGTTGGTTCGAACAAAGCCGAATGAAGCAGGTGTACGCAAGAAAAACGTGCCTAAAGTTTCTGGAAAGGTTGTAACGAAAGAACCGCCATCGAAGCCAAGAGAACGCGCAAACACTCAGCGGAACATACGGTGCAGGACAATGCAGGAAGGATGGCGCACAACTACCAAAATGGCGATGCACACCAAAGTTTTGCGGGAAAGGAATCGTGCTGAAGTCGGGTTGCCGGTTCGTAACAAGGTCTCAAGATTTGAAGACAACTTGGAGAAAACCACGGATGCTCGATTGAGAGGGGGTGTTGTCGTAGTAGCAATCGGCTGCGATACATACCTAGTTACAGCACCTAGTGACCCTAGGTAACCAGTTTGTTTGTTACTGTAAAAAAAACTTATTCCCTAACCAGAACTCCTACAAGCTAGTCGTATTTTTAATAAAGCTCTTATTACTTGTTCAAGTCTGCCCAAGTTATTCCTGTCCTCAAACCCGAAACACAACATCATCGACCCTAGAAGAAGTTTAAATTCTAGTTATTTTGTTTTTGTTTCTCAACCCGATATTCGATCG
Organism: Aedes albopictus; assembly: GCF_035046485.1. NCBI lineage: Eukaryota > Metazoa > Arthropoda > Insecta > Diptera > Culicidae > Aedes > Aedes albopictus. Next base: position 431,569,509 of record NC_085137.1, read on the forward strand.
GAAATTTAAGAGGATTTGATCTCATTAAACCCCATTTAGGTACAAAACCATTCATTTCTCAAAACTTTCCCCTCACTCCATGCGGTCAAACTTCGGACCGGAGTGCATTTCAACGATAACTTTTGGTTGTGTCTAGAAATGTATCCGATGTGCAAGGAAAGGAACATCGCCAAAAACGCATCAGAAGAGAAAAAAAAAACGATGCGATGCATTATGATACGATCATGTCGATGTCAATAAAAACGGCAAACTCTCCTCGTTTTTGCTCTTTGCTCCGGCTATTGTTTTCAGCAATAAAATTCAATGCACTTCCCCTTTCGCTCAGACCGGAACTGCTATTGCACACAAATACAGGAAGCCAAACCAGTAAAATCAAGTAAGGGGCGTTGGGGTAAAGTGCACTGTGGAGAATAAACGGTTTCCTTACATATTTACCCTGATAATTATGCACTGCTGTTAAATGTCGTGAATGTCACGTGGATACGTAGTCATGAGTGTCACGTTGCACTTTTGAATTTTTGCATGAAAAGCGTCAAAATCATGCGGAAACGCTTTATAGTGACCATTTCTGAAGTAATAGATTGGTGAAGCTCAATGATTGGAAATTTCTATTGAAAAGGCTTACACTAGACATTTACTAGTGCCACATTTTTTGTGTGCGAATTTCCGTCTGAGAGCATCAGGAATCTATTTATTTAAACACGAGCATTTATGGCATGATCGATTTATCTTCTCTTTTTCGATTAAGTGTCAAAATTGCAGCATCTTCGTCGAAAGTGGCAATTTTACCCCAATCCCCCCTTGCAACAACAACAGCACACAACCATCATTGTTCCGCAGCCGTTCCGGAGAAAGATATGGGAAAAAGCGAAACTACACCTCAGATGGTTCGATTCGGCCAAAGCGCCGAATAATCCAGAGGCACTGACTGCACGGTATAACATGTTCTTTTGGTTTGCTCTTGGGTTTGCCAAGATTGTAGCGCCGGACGGGGCGGAAGTGAATCGAGAAACTTATCACTTCCTCATGAACTGGAACTTTCGCCGATGCATGCTGCTGTGGCAAACACAATCGAATCGGTTGTAGCATGCATGGGATTCATTTCATGATGTTTTCTCATTATGAGTTGGCAGAGTGCTGGATGTATTTGGAAACTGGAACTTCCCGTTGGAGATATCATGTTCCGATTTTCGGGATAAACTAAGAATCTAGGCACTACTGGTTCATATCCGGGAATGTATAACGAATAAATTTGATGGAAATATGAATTGTTTTCAATGCTTAATGTCCATGATTTCGTTGAATTTAGTAATCAATATGAAACACTGAATAAATTTTCAAAACAACAAACTGATTGCCTTAATAACGTGCCCATGATTAGCAGGAAAGCATGATCTTGAACCCCAACAGAGGAATCAACCCAAGGGGTCATGCACAAATTACGTCACGCTTTTAGGGGGGAGGGGGGTTTTACTTAACGTGACGACCCATACAAAAATGTTTGAGGTCTCATACAAAAAGTGTGACATAGTGGAAGGGGGGTTGAAAATGGTCGATTTCTGCGTGACATAATTTGTGTATCATCCCCACATAACATTTTAAGTTTTGTTCGGCTCTACAAGAGATCTCCATGACCAATTTTATAAAACTTGCGATAAAACTGATTCATACATCAAAACCTCTTGATAACCTCTTAAAGAGCATCTTCCGGCTAAGTGGACCACTCTCGGAGAGGTTTTGCAATCCACATTAAGAGTAGCAATTAAACTGTTTTAAAACCTAGTTGACAAATTTTACATTCTCGAAAAGAGGTTATGATGATTGTTGTTTTTTTTTTTTCAAATAAAAACTATGACAGCTCAAGATGCAAAGAAGCTTTTCGATGGCACGTAAAGTTCTGGATGATACATCATTCGTAAGTAGAAAGCGATCATTTCAAAGTGATATTTTAGTAGTTATTATGTTGCTAGGTTAATGCGCATTCAATTTTACCGTGAATATTGGGGTTGCAGAAACATAACATTATTGCGCTTCGAAAATGGTGAAAATTATCATCTTGGAATGAAATAAACTAATTTGTTAATTTAGTGAAACTATCCCGAATCACACGTAAACTCAGCTGAGAGAGTTTATTTATGTGAGCATGTTATGAAAATGGCGGTAAACTATCAATTCATTGCTAGTTTGAGCAAAATTAACTATTTTCCATTCACGTCAGTTAATTCTTCAATATGGCGACGACCATAATTGTCGTAGTTTCTGCTTTTCCAACAACAAATGTCGTTACTAATCGAACGGATCGCCATCTGTTGAGAGTTTGAACAGTTTTATTGTGGTAATAATGAATGCCAAAAGGTTTACATATCGGAGAGTTTTGTTTACTCTTAAAATATGGCTTTATGGATATTTGTCACCTTTGTTAACGAGTGTAACGGAAGAATCGATGTAGATGCTCTAAATTTTCATTTAAACCTAGAGTAATAAATTGTAAATACTATTTGTAAAATACCCTGAATAGACAAATGAATAAAACCAAATTTTAAACCAAAAAAAAAATATACCATAAATTATTTTATCAATGGTTTTCATAAAAGTAGTCATAAAACTGTGAGTTTTAATTATTGCTGTGATAAAACCCTAATAAAAATAAAACAAAACCAATCAGCAATGGAATTGTTACTTGGGAAATTTCCTTCGAAACTGCCAGGAAATGAGACTGACAGGTACTGCGAGGAACCCTGGAAGACCGAGATTTTTTTATGCACCTTACTGAAAAGAAACAAAAACATGTGCACGTTTAATGACAAATGATCAAATGCAAAAAGTGGGGCCATGGAACTAAACGCTATCATGTGGATGGCACAAACATGGGTTGTGGTAACATCCTACTGTAACTTAAACTTTTGGTATTTTCCTACTTTAAAAATAGTTGTTAAATTACGTGCCTCGCAGATGACCGCGAACGTCAATCGTATCAATTTAAGTGGAACATGTATTGGTTTTTTAAGGGACACTTTCCGATTTTTACCAAAGTTTGATCATCTCAATTCCTCGTAGGCTTTGCCCGACCACTCACCTTCCTCCAAAAAATCTATGCAGTAAATGAATGGCCCCTTTGTTATAATTGCAACAACATTTTGCCAAATGGTAAAACAACAATAACTAGGAAATCTAATTGATCTCTTCACTTGTCACAAGATTAGAGGTGAATAGTGAATCCTTGCCTATTGATCCATTTATACAAACATGAATCGCTGTCGTCCGCAGTGCCTTGCCTCGCTATCGGAAAGATGGTGTTAAACTGATGGTTGTAATGTGGCGGGCGATTCGGCTAAAAAAGGAAAAAAGGCCAACAAGTGCGCAAGAGTGTGGCATCAACAGGGCCGGATTTACAAATACGGGGACCCGGGGCCACAGTGTTGTGGGGGCCGTCTTTTTAAAGGATATTTTTTTTTTCATTGTAGAAAAATCAGAAAATATGGAAAATTCTTCCAAAATTTAGGGTTGTTGTTGAAGAAATTAGACCGATACAAATATTTATTTTGCTTTTTGTCCCACCACTGTTTGGCTGCTCGAGGTGGGGGGGGGATAAAAATAATAAAGTTTAATTAGAACAATATTTAAAAGTCATCGGATTTGTTGAAGAATTTTTGGCAGGACCCGATATTTTGATAAATATTTTTCTAACTGCCCCTTCAAAATGCAATATACTGCATTTGAAGGGGGGGTTTGACAAAAAGTCAAAATGAAATTTGTATCCGCCTTAATCTAGCTTAATAAGCGTAACTAGAAAAAAGGCATCCACTATAAACTAAGCATAACAGAGATCCAAATATGAAAATCTAGTCTGAAGACGGTTGCAAAAGAAATTTCCTCAAGTAAATAACGCTTTATCCGAGAGTGTTCATAGCATTCCATTGAACAAGTCGTAGGCTGACCAGATTTGTCCCGTTAAAATACGGGACATATTTCGGAAACTCAGCGAAAAGCAAACCATTGTCCAAAAACAGAACTGCATGTTGTTAATAATGCTATTTCAGCTAGACGACGAGTGTTTGAAAATTTTGTTGTCCCGTTAAATACGGGACGGATGGTCAGCCTAACAAGTCGAAATTCATGAGAAAGACCTTTAAGAAATTTAAAAATAGATTTATAGGAGACATTTTCGATAAATTTCAGATAAAATTTGTAGCGCTATCTTTCGGGCCGTTATTGCAAAACCTCCAAATAGAATTTCTTGCGAAATCATTGATGAAATCTATAGAGTTGCTGACCGATTAGCAGGTTTCTTTTTTTGTGGAATCTAAGCATAAACATTCCTATTGCGACTTCGAGAGGAGTTTCTGGTGAACGCGCAGAATAACTGTTAAATTTCAAGAGGCAAAAAATCCATAGTGGTATTTTTAGCGGAAGTTCTACCAAAAGCTTTTGAATAAATTTCATCGGAAATCCATAATGAGTTCCTGATGGAATTTCTGTTTTACTTTGAATAGAATCTATATATATATATATATAAAAATGCAGTGGAGTTTTTGAAAATCGATCTTCTATACGTTTTGTGACCGGGGACTTGGTCTTGGCTAGAAACTTGAAACGTCAAAAAACGCAGTAGGCAAGACAAAGTTTGCCAGGTACAGCTAGTTATAAGTAAAATTTCATAATAATCTTTGGCAGATGAATTTTTAGCCAATTTAACAAAAATTGTTTGAAAAACTTTAAATTTTTCAGGATCTTTCAATAATTTCTCCACAAATATCTACTGTAATTTATCAGGAGTTCACCTTAAATAACACATTCAAGTCAGGAAGAAAAATTGGTCATGGATTTAATCATATTGAAGAAAATCGGATCAGATCTGCGCCTAAATCCGACCTAAAATTATTGCTTGTTCCTTCAAAGAAATATTTCAACAACTCTGGGGTTCGATTTGAATAATTTATAAGTTTGGTAAGCGAAATCAAACTCTACAATTCTATAAACTTTTCTTCTTTATTCTGATAGAAACACTTGCAAATCTTCGAAGAACTGTGTAGGAAATTTTTAAAAATAACACCAATTATTTTCGGAAGAAATAAACACGAATTTTCATCAGAAACTTTTCGGCTCTCTGTTCCATAGCGTTTAAGGTTTCATCCAGAATTCAGGTGAATATTTTCTCATGTTAAATAACTTGTGCAATTCACAAGATTGATCAGTTCAAACCTTAAAAATCTTAAAAACTTTCTGGAAAAGTTTGAATTTTTATTCAAAGGCGTAGAAGTACTTGTGATAAAAATTAAATCAAGATGTTTCTAGCACTACTTTTTTTTTGTTCCCATTTGAAGTAACATTTTGTGGGGGCCCCTAAAATGTGGGGGCCCGGGGCCATGGCCCCCCTGGCCCCCCCTTAAATCCGGCCCTGGCATCAAGCAACCTAGCATTGCAGCCCAGCACGACCAGCAGAAGATAACGCCAATCCGTGCCCAATAACGTGATGACTACAGCCAGCGCAGCGATAGGATGATGGTTGCACGAGTTGCAGCAGGGCAGGTCTTGATTGGCAATCTTGCTGACTCGCTGACCGGGGGCCCCCTTTCGTGTTTGCCTGCTTAGCTTGGCTAGGGAGAGATTAGCTCGATTCAGAGCTTACAACCAATAATTGAAAATTGATGTCTAATCCATTTTTGCTCCGGTGTGTGCGCAGTGATCAACTACGGTTGCTGTGCTCGAATACTGCTTTTTGTAAATGCAAGGCCGTTTTAATTGGAGTTTTCTTTCTTTTGCTGCATCCTTTACAAAATTATTTGCAAAAGTCATTTGTACGGGCATTCGCGTGGAAATGAAGTAGGTTCGATTGGGATCCATTTGATACCAGACGGATTTTGGCAATCCTCCCCAGGATTCTGGGAGAATCCTCCCCAGGATTCCGGGAGAATACTCCCCAGGATTCTGGGAGAATCCTCCCCATGATTCTGGGAGAATCCTCCCCAGGATTCTGGGAGAATCATCCCCAGGATTCTTGGAGAATCCTCCCCAGGATTCTGGGAGAATCCTCCCCAGGATTCTGGGAGAATCCTCCCCAGGATTCTGGGAGAATCCTCCCTCCCCAGGATTCTTGGAGAATTCTCCCCAGGATTCTGGGAGAATCCTCCCCAGAATTCTGGGAGAATCCTCCCCAGGATTCTGGGAGAATCCTCTCCAGGATTCTGGGAGAATCCTCCCCAGGATTCTGGAAGAATCCTCCCCAGGATTCTGGGAGAATCCTCCCCAGGATTCTGGGAGAATCCTCCCTCCCCAGGCTTCTTGGAGAATCCTCCCCAGGATTCTGGGAGAATCCTCCCCAGGATTCTGGGAGAATCCTCCCCAGGGTTCTGGGAGAATCCTCCCCAGGATTCCGGGAGAATACTCCCCAGGATTCTGGGAGAATCCTCCCCAGGATTCTGGGAGAATCCTCCCCAGGATTCTGGGAGAATCATCCCCAGGATTCTTGGAGAATCCTCCCCAGGATTCTTGGAGAATCCTCTCCAGGATTCTGGGAGAATCCTCCCCAGGATTCTGGGAAAATCCTCCCCAGGATTCTTGGAGAATCCTCTCCAGGATTCTGGGAGAATCCTCCCCAGGATTCTGGGAGAATCCTCCACAGAATTCTGGGAGAATCCTCCCCAGGATTCTGGGAGAATCCTCCCCAGGAGTTTTATCTTTGGGATATTTTTTTCCGAATTTGCTCACTAGGTTGCGAAAATGTTTCTGTATAGAGTACATATGACTACATTTTATGAGCAAAACTTTAATTCCTTCATGAATTCCCCTAATTTTTTTCTAATCTCCTAGGGGTTTATCTCTGAATTCTTCAAAGGATTGTTCTTGAGATTCTTTTGGCACTTCCTCTACGGATTTTTCTAGAAATTCCACCAAGGATTCGTCCAAGAACTTCTCAAAAAAATTCTCCAAAAGTCCGTCCCGAGATTCCTGCTTCATTTTTTTGGGATTTTTTTTTCAAACCTACACATGTCTTTGTTGCCCTTTACAGGCATGTACCAATATACTGGTACAACGAAACGTACTGGGAAAAACCTGCAAATTAGAAGACACAGAGTGTTGATTACTTGGCAAATTGAGAGGTGAAATTGTGAAAATAATTGCATACTGGTGGGATTCCAATCTACGATTCCGTATTCGCCAGACCGGCGCTTTAACAACCAAAGCCACAGAATAGTTAACGATTCAGTGGAACAGAAAGCCAAACTGACTTCAATCACTAACAAACATTGAATTGTGTCTGACTCCAACAGAACGATACTTGTATGGAAACTATTTAAAGTGTATTTTATCTAACGGAAAATTGGCTGATTAATGTTTCCAGAAGATTCCAGGAAATTACGGAATATTCACATTAGTGCATCATTAGTTATTCATTTCAAGCTTCCTGAAATTCCTTCCGTAGTTACTTCACAATTTCTTCTCGTAGTTCCCCCAGGGAATTCTTCCAGCATTCCTCCAGAAAGTTTCCCAGAAGTTCCTATAAAAATAATCTAGAATTATTCATGAGATTCCCCTGGAGTTCCGTCGGCCGTTCTTTCGGAACTTCTTCCCGAAGTTTTGCCGGAAGCTTCTTTTTGAGTTTCGCGAGAGCTTCTGTCGGATTTTTTCCGAAATTCTTTGTAGGCATTTTGTCAGGATTTTTTCCAGCAGTGGTAGGTACGCTGATTGCAAGACATTTCTTGAAATATTTCAACGCGTAGAACATTCAGGCAAGGAATTGCTTAAAAAATAACCAATCAACACTTTTTATAGATCATTACGGTCAAGTAAAAATAGTGCTCTGGCGAATCTGTTTGATACTCATAACTTCTGGAATTCCTTTTGGTGTTCCTTACGATTTTTTTTTTCTTTTCGGAGTTTAAGCTTTTTTCTGAGTTTCTCTGTTAATTTCGACGATTATTTTGGAGTTCTTTCGAGAATTCCTTTTAGAACTATTTCGGAATTGTTCTTTGATGTTCTTCCACGCATTACTACTGAAGTTCATCCGGCAATTCTATCCAAATTTCGTCCAGATTTTTTTCCTCCGGGAATTTTGTTAAAACTTCTGCAGGTACCTGCAGAATCTTCTTCAGAAATGTCTTCCTGAGCTCATTCCAAGCTCCTTCCAGAGTTCCCCCAGACATTCTCTCAAGGGTCCCTCAATACCTTCTGAAAAGTCTCGTGAAATTCTTGTCGGAGCTCGACCGGGGTTTCTTACGAGGATTCTCCTGCAAGTGTTGTTTCTGAAGTTTCTCAGGAATTTCAGAAGTTTTTCAGGTCTGTAAATAGGCCGAGAATTCATTCAGAGTGCTTTTCAGGGTTTCTTCGGGAATTTCTTCAAAAGTTTTCTCATTTCTTTCGAAAATTCCTTTTTATAGTTATTTGGAACTAACCAGAACTGGATCAAGTTTAATTCAATACAAGCAAACAACATTCATTTTAAGAAAGTTCCATCAGATGCTGCTTAGAAGGCCTTCAAGCTTCCTTATGTGAACTTTCAAGTACTGAAATTACTTAAAAATGAAGCTGCTTAGAAGGCTAAAGCGCAGCCGCAGACAAGTTGCTTTACTTATAAAATACCCTCTTTTCCGAACTTTTGGTTACTTGAGAAGAAGAAATCATCAAGATTGCAGGGCAGTAACTTCTAAAGGATTCTAAATGGAGAAATTTCATGAAAAATCCCAGAGGAAGAATCCATGGATGGTACTTGCAGAAAATCCACGGGAAGGAACTTTTTAAAGAAAGCAATCTTGGCAGAATTCCGTATAAACTTCTCGGGGATTGTTGTGTTCAGATATTCCCATAGAAACTCCTGGAGGAATTCCCGTAAGAAATCCCGTAAGCATTTCTGTGGGAACTTCTAGATAAATTTCACTTTCTACTTTGTAGGTACTCCGGGAGAAATTCAGCTATCTAAAGGAATTTCCTTCTAGGAGGGCTTCCTGTATGAACTTCTGGACGAATTTACATAAGAACTTCTAGATGAAATTCCTGAAGCTATTCCCATATCAAATGCTCACGGAATTCCCGTTGTAATTTCCATAAGAACTTTGGAAAACTACCTTTGGAGCTCCAAGAGGAACTCCCGTATTAACTCTTTGAAGAATTTCCATAAGAATCTCTTGAAGGAATTTTAATTTCTCGGAGATTGCAGTATTTACTCCCTAAGGTATTCTCATAGAAACTCCCAGAGGGTGTCTCGTAAGAACTTCTGGAGGAAATCCCATAGGAACTCACGGAGGAATTGTATGTATTAACTCGAGGAATTACTGTAGGACCTTTTGGAGGAATTCCCACAGGCACTCCTGGAAGGATTCCCGTTAAAAGAACTTCCGGATAAATTCCCACAGAAACTCCTGGCTGAATTTCGGTATTAGGATCTGAAGAAATTCCCGTAGGAAATCCTGGAGAAATTCTAATGAATTCTTTAAGAAATTCGCATAGGTATTTCTAGTAAGATTTCTACAGGAACTCCTGAAAGAATTCCCTTAGGAACTCTCATAAGGATATCCTATACGATATACTGTAGAAATTCCAGCAGGAATTTTTTGATGATTTTAGGATTTAACAACTGAAGGAAATTCATGGTGGGATCTCTGTAGGTGCTTCAGGAGAAATTTTAGTATTAACTCCAGGAGAAATTTACCTTGGAACTTCCTGAAAAATTTCCGTAGGAACCCTTGGAGGAATTTCCGGAACACCTTCTGGAGAAAGTTCTTGAAGAATTCCTGGAGTCACTTCTAAAGGAGAAGAATGAATTCCGAAATACCTGTAGTAACTTCTGAAATAATTCCTGGAGCAATTTCCGTATTAAATCCTCACGTAATTCCCGTTGTAACTCCTAGAGGAACTTCCATGGGAACTTCTCCAAATTCCCTTTGAAACTCCCAGAGGAATTTCCGTATTGATTCCCATAGAGACTTCAGGAAGAATTGCCGTAGGAGCTAACGGATGAATTCCCGTAAGAACTCCTGGGCAGATTTCAGGATAAACATCTGAAGACATTCGCGCAGGAAATCCTGGAGAAATTTCTAAAGAAAATCCAGTAGGAATTCCCACAGAAACTTTTGAAGAAATAATTCTAAGCCTACTCCATAGGAACTCCCAAAGGAACACCCTTAGGATCTCCTGAACAAATTCCAGTAGGAACTCTTGAATGATTTTCGGTTTTAACATCGGAAGGACCTCACGGTGGGATTTCCGTAGCAACTCCTGGAGAAATTTTAGGATTAACTCCTAGAGAATTTCTGGAAAAATTACCGTAGTAACTGCTGGAGGCAATTCCCGTGGGAACTCCTGGAGAAACTTCTTTAGGAACTGCTGGATCAAATATCATATGAACTGCTTGAGGAATTATTGTATAAACTTCTAGGACAGGACGTCCATAAATAACTTCAAGCAAAAACTGTAAATTTTCAAACCGCTTCCCCCCGTATGTCAATCATTTTGTATGAGACCACTAACACGTTTGCATGTGTTGTTACCACACTTTGCTGAATACACCATCTAATTAATTGACGTTTCCTAACTGGGGATTTTTTTATTATCGTACAAATTGGTACGCAGGTTCTCAGAATTCAATGAAATATTTTTCATAGGAAGGGTTCATGTATGTATGAACGAAAACTATATTTTAAAATTTAGGGTCGTCGAATTTACCGGAAAACTCCAGTGGAAAACGAACAATTTCCACAAACACCACCTACTTTGAAAAGTCATAACTCAAGAACGAAGCATCGTGGGGGCATTTTTTTTGTGATATCATAAGCAAATTTTCTCAGCAACTCAAAAAAAAACATAATGAAAAATATTTTTCACAAAATTTTCGACTGATGAGGAAATTCGGATGGAAAAGTCGGAAAAACTAACTAGGAAGTCCAAAAAAATTCTTAAAAAATATATTTTTGGAAGGGAACTACATAAGCTATATTCTGTAAAAAAAAATCAAGATAAGGTTTTTCTCCGTTCCTGAGTTTTGACCAATTTTGTGGAAATTGTCCATATGTGCTATATGAGCCGTTTTCTTTGAAAAATCATAACTTAAGAACGAAGCATCGTAGACACAATGTTTTTTTTTTTCGTAAAATCGTGAGCAATCAAAAAAAACAATACAAAATGGAAATTGTTTTCCACAAAATTTTCCACTGTTCAGGAAAACCGTTGGAAAAGTCGGAAAGATTATTCAGGAAATCTGAAAAAAAAATCCCAAAAAATATATTTGTAAGGGAACTACATGAGCTACATATATTCTGTAAAATTTTCAAGATGTGTGTTTTTTTCGTTCCTGAGTAATGACCAATTTTGTGGAAATTATCCAGATGTTGGTTTATTTTCGACCGTCTTGATTATTAATTTGAACTAAAATGATCATTACTCAGGAACGAAGAAAAAACCACACATTGAAAATTCCACATAATAAAGCTTGTAACAATTCCTTCCAAAAATATTTGTTTTGGGATTTTTTCCGAATTTCTTAAATAGTTTTTTTTTCGACTTTTCCAACCGATTTTCCTCAACAGTGGAAAATTTTGTGGAAAAAAAATCATTTTGTATTTTATTTTTTGGATTGCTGAGGAAATTTGCTTACTATTTAAAAAAAAAACATTTTGTTTACGATACTTCGTTATGATATGATTTTTTAAACAAACGACTCATTAAGCACATATGGACAATTTCCACAAAATTGGTCATAACTCAGGAATGGAGAAAAACGACATCTTGAAAATTTTACAGAACATAGCTTATGTAATTACCTTGCAAAATTATTTATTTTGAGAATTTTTCTGGACTTCCTAAATAGCCTTTCCGACTTTTCCAACCGAATTTCCTCAACTATGGAAAATTTTGTGGAAATCAATTTTTATTTAGAACTTTTTTCAATTGCTTAAAAAATTTGCTTATGATATCACAAAAAAATGTTTGTTTTCCACTAGAGTTTTCCGGAAAATTCGGGGACTCTGTTATTTTTAAATTTAGTTTTTGTCCATATATATATATATGTGAGCCCTACCTGTGAAAAAAAAAATCATCATATTCTGAGAACATTCGTACCAGTTTGTACGATATTAAAAAAAATCCCCAACTCCTAAAAAATAAACTGCAACACTCCTGAAGGAATCATAGAACTCTTGGAGAGCCGAAAAAAACTCTTGGAGAGGTTTTTCGGAGAAGTTCTTAAAAGATTTATCGGAAAAACTCTTATGGAAATATCTAGCAATCTATAGGAGGAACTCGAAATTTCCAATAATGTAACGAATTCAAAGCAAGAAAATCTCGTTTCCTTGAACTATCTTTTTGTTTCGAGAAAACTAAATATCTTATCCGTGAAAAAATAGAGCTAAATTGATTTTTTTTAATAGCTATGCACCTCTTTTGTAGATCTGGTTCCTGTATATTTTGCTGTTTTACTTCAGTCCTTTCAAACGCCCGATATTATCAAGCGCCCATATCAATTTGCACAGCAGTAGTACAACTGCATTTCCTCCGAGCCGATCCAACCATCTAGATAAGGCACGATAAAAAAAAACTCTTGTAGTTCAAACTATTTTTCCCTTTAATGGCATATGGCATGCTTCGAATTGCTTTGTTCTTCGCTGAAGGAGCCGGTTGAAAATAGTGCGCCCTGATTGCACCACACAGTCTTAGCAGCAGCAGCAGCAGCAGCCGAGAGAAAAAAAATCTGTGTAAAGAGAAACTATTGCCGGCCGCTTCATTCGGTTGGGAAAAAAGCATCATTACAATAAGTAGTCCGAGATGACGATGGACGACGCGACGGGGGCAAGGAGTGGGAAAATACGGGGCTAAATGAGATAAAAGTGAACCTAAGATGATGAATATGTATGGTAATTACTAAAATGAGGATAGTTCTTTTTGTTTAGTTACCAGCACTTCCTAGCGCTGGTCCTCTATGTCCATTAGCCTGGGATCTGGAGAAGATGCTCCAACCGACCATCGCCGGACTATTAACTATCCTTTCCCCTGAACTGATTCGCTCAGCTTCGCAAACAACGGAAAGCGTCGGCCGCAAGAAAACGTAACCTGCGACTGGAGGACCTGGGAAATTATGCTCTGTCGTGGCGGTCCACTCACTTATTGATGCTGGGACTTTGGCCTCCGTTAGCTAAGCAAGCGCGTCTTCCGAGAAAATCTTTACCGCTCGTCGGCGAGCCGAGCCATTCGACCGACGGTCCCCTTTCGTTGTGTACTCATTACAGGCTGATGGGTGATTATTTTATGGGATAATTATGTAATGGTAAATTATGGGATAACGAAACCGCTCGGTAGACTGGAGGGGAATTGTTTGCACTTTTTGAACTATTCTTGGATAAACGACAAAATGATTGAGATTGAATACAGCATTTAATATAATATGCAACATTTGAAAGTATGTATTCAATCCGTTTAGTTTCTTCACGTTAATTAATACATACATTTATTTACTGTACATAACAGGTACATCATGACAACACAATGAAAAGGAGATTTACTTCATCCCTAATGAAGATCCTATCTAAGATCGAAACGTTGGAGCCAAGATAAAAAAAAAATCGTATGCCTAATTATTAGGATTGCATGTTAGAACAAATAATTCAACGAAAATCGACTTCCCTTTATTTCCTGTGTTCTATAACAAATACGTATTTCGACCTCGATTGCATGGTCGTCTTCAGTGTTTCGTGCTTGACTCAACTTATAATGCCATTATGACTTACACCTCGCCTAACGCTTCGTGGCCAATTTGGCATCAATAACTAATACATAAATAAGCTTCCATAAAATGTTTAATTTAGCAAAAGAACTACACGCTAATAAAACCGTTCCTGATTTCGTCAACCTCCAGTCACGAATTTTGGAACAAGCTGATTTTTCTTTTACAAATATACACCGTGAATTAAAATCACGGAACCGAGAACTATGTTCAGTAAATCATGCGTAACGCCTGCGTTACGGAAAAAAATCACAAAAATGTGGATTTTGTTCCGGTTATCGTGGTTCGGTTCATAGAAACTATAACTATGTTCACGTTTACGTTCTTGTTATTGAGATTGTTACCACGAAATCAGGAGCGTACTTCATGGTCTGTTTTCAGTATGAGACCTGAGCAATTTTTTTATCTTTATTTTTGCGACAACCAACAGCTCAACACATCATAAATTAATACTTGGAGGTCGAATTTCGCAACAGCATGTTGTTTTGAGGGATAAATTACCTTTTCTATGATTTTACAATGCTTTTTAGCCTGCTTCGTCATAGGGTAGAGACCATACCACAACAATAATTCCATCCAATCCCAACAGCAGCTAATCCAAAGGAAGCTCCAACACTATTAAAGCGAAGATACAATAAAGCAACGCCCCGAACCTCGAGAGCACAGAGCACAAACCCCAAGAACCAAATGACAGGCTGCGCGAACAATCGATCGACTGGCCACCACCAGTGAATAACCAATCGAGCAAACCCTCCAGCACAAACCGCCACCAGCTCTTCCGACCTGCGCCCAACAAATGCGAGGCACAGCCCAGCCATAGCTTCACCTTAAAACCAAAATCTATATTGCAGAGGACAATACTTCCCAAGTAACCACGCAACTCGGGCCGCAAATCACGCACAACACGTCACAAATAAGACAAACACTACCCCGCCCGTGCAACCGAAACCGATCTTGGGTAGAGAATGGTCTCTTTCTACTCCAACCCGAACTCAACTGCACCCACAGGGTAGCGCACCCCACACACACTGCACACATGCATCCATCACGACCCGAGCCGCACGGTCACCTGGGTTGCTTCTATCTGCATGACCTCACCCAACCCGTAACGTAACGAGTTTCAATCCTTCTCTTGCATACAAAACAGTCCCAAAGTCTGTGCGTGGTATAAATAAGATTATAAAGCAGAAGAAATCGTCACCAACACAACCGCCAACAATGAGCACTCATTGGTGTCGGCAGAATCAATGACGACCCCCTCAGTCCCAAACCCTATTATCCTACACTACCCAAGTAACCACAATGCTGAAGCCGTACACACTGCACGTGCGAAGTACATACAGATCTACCTGCACCGCCTAAATAAACCACCAAGGCCGAACACAAGCGAAAAGCGGCGCCACCACTGTTGAACCACGACTCTACCAGTAGGTATAATCGCAATTCAGCAATCCTACTCAGCCCTAACGATCTATAACAATGCTTGTCAATATATGCAACCCGCACACGCAACCCCCACAACCCAACAGTATGGTCACTTGAGTATCCCTGGGATTTTGATTACATGATGATCAGGGATCACAGCCATCAAAACGTTCCACACTTTACCAGGGCTTGCGACCTGTAACCATGATGATTTCCGCTATCGGAAACCATGATGGCTAGCGGTGTTAAATATACAAACTATATTGTATGGACAAAAGTCTACTGTGGGGGAGGGGGATCTGAGATGGACAAATTTTGGTCTACGTAGTTTATGAATGGGTCCCACTACCTCCAAGTATCCCTGAATACAATTTCACTACATATCAGACGGATCCTGTCGAGCTTAGATCCCCCAGCATGTACTTTTGCTGTCATTAGATGTTGACACCAACTTTTGGGCTGGGTAATGGGTATCTAACTATTGCCCAAGTTGCAGCTATTTTTGGCCCATCTCATTATCGGCACCATTATCGATTGTGGACCCACTATATTGATTAGGTTTAACTGCATTTCCTGCACTGTGATTTACCAGCTGGAACAATCTAAACCAATAGAAGGTTTTGTGCAACCCTGTGCCTTGTGTACTCACCTCCACAGCGCCTGCAAAGCTTTTCCCTGTCAGGGCCTTTTCAGACTTGTGTTCCGATTACTGAAACAAGAATACAACGGCTAGTAAACGCTCAACGAGCACACCGAGGAACCTAGCTGGAACTTGGCAACCAAATCGGTAACCAAATCATCACCTGCTTCACTAACGGACCCTTGCGCGACCAAACCTCCGCGGTGTTCATCTGAACTTCGCAATGTTGCCGCAGTGCCATGACGAGCTCTTCCGCGTTCATGATCTCATCCAGGTTGGTAACCTTTAGAGTCGTTCAGCAGTTAAAACCCTTACCTCGACACCCTCACCAAGAACCTTTACCACTCGCCATTCTTTGGCTTAGCGTCTCTAGGTACCCGTATCTGTTCCTCTTTGTTGTTTTTCTTTCGATCCACTAGGGTCCAGGGAGCATCCTACCTTCTGACCCAGCCTAACCTGTGGTGGATTAGCTCCTCACATGGTCGCAACCCCTTGCTTCCTTCGATTCTGGATGGGCCAGCCTTTTCAGCAGCTTTCCGGAACGTCTGGCCGGGGTCCGACTTGCTGGCATGACTACCATTCGCTCTCGGGGTAGCGTACGAGTTGCCCGCGGATGCGAATAAGAAGCCTGGCTAGACTTCGGCACCTTCAGCTTCACGGACTCTGCTGCTGGCACAGTTGCCATAAGTTAACCACAGTCCTGCTTGTCCGCTGCGCTATCGATGACTATCGAAATTTCAGAAAAGCCTGCTTGAGGTCGTTGCTGATGGTCTACTTCGAGGACGCAAAGTCAATACACTACCGTAATTCTGCAAGGTGACGTAAACGCAAGAGTATCATGTGCATTCCAGAGGGTTTCAGGAGGTTCTCGTTGGTATTTCAGGAAGTTTCAGAGGATCTCAGGTGCGTTACAGGGGTCTGGGAGAGTTCGAAGGGGCTTTCGGTGGTATTTCAGCAAGTTCCAGAGGAATATTAGCAAGACCGGGACGTATTCGGGAGCTTAGGAGGATCTCCAGTGCCTGAAAAGTGAAGCGTTATTTCCTGAACGAAGCAAAATTTGTTCCTCTTCGACCGACGCTTTGACCCAAAGCGGTAGCTATGTATATGCTTCAATTGGCTTCTGTACCAAGTGGGAGCAAGAGCAATAAAAATTATGCCTGAGAGTGAAGAACGATAGTTCAGTTTTACGTGCACCCTTTACGTGTTCGATCATAATGGTGTCTGGCGCTGATAACTGATCGTATTTTTCATATTCACTCAGGTTCAAGCACTGAAGGTCTCAGGTGCGTTACAGGCAGTTTGAGGTGGTTTCAAGGGGTTTTCGGAGGCAATTCAAGAAGTTTCAGAAGATAATCAGAGGGTTTCGGAGGCGTGTTGGGGGATTTCGGGAGCCTCACTGCGTTACATGGGATCCGAGAAGGTTTCAGGGGATTTTCGGTGGTATTTCAGGAAGTTTAAGGGAATTTTCAGGTGCTGCAGGCGTTACAGAGGCATTTTCTGGGGCTTCGTAGGATCTCAAGTGCGTTCCGAGAGAGTTTCATAAGGGTTTCAGAGACACTTCAGGAGAAAATTTTAAAGAGGTTTCGAAGGCGTTACAGGTGTGTTTTTGGAGGATTAAGAGGGCCTCAGATGCGTTACAGGGGATCTGAAGGGTTTCACGGAATTTTCGGTGGTATTTCAGGAAGTTCCAGACGCGAGTTTTAGAGGCGTTACTGGGCCGTTTTCGGGGGCTTAGCAGAGTCTCGGGTGCGTTACAGGGGATCTGAGGCAGTTTTAGGAGGGGTCGAAGGCATTTCAAGAAGTTCCTGGGGGTTTTCAGCGGGTTTCAGAGGCTTATTAGGGGATTCCGGAAGGGCGTTACAGAAGGTTTTAAGAAGGTATTAGGGGGGCTATAGTTTTGAAAATACACATTGAATCACTGCTCTCAGGAAAGCTTCAGGAACATTTCAGAGGCGATTTGACACGTTTGATAAGCGTTTAAGGCGAGTTCAGAAGAAATTCAAGACACATTCCAGACTGATTACGCTTGTAGAACCGATGATCTATACTCGTTGCATGTAGCATGAATTTCATTCAAACACACAAGCCATCATGCATGTGGATTCAATTACTTATTCTTAATACAGATTTTAGGGCTGCCATAATGGCCGACTTGGACCTCTACTCACGTTTTCAAGAGCACCAATCTTGAAAATTCGTAAACAAATGCGCTCGATTTGGAAAAGCTGCCTCTTTTTGCAAGTGAGCAAAGCCAGGATAATCAAGTCTAGCTTGGTTCGATGCTTCGTTCAACAGATTTGTGCGTCTAAAGTTTGTATGCAAAATTGCGATGGGATTTCTTGATGTTTCGCCTTAAATTTATGAAAATCCCCATCATCTCTCACCTCTGAACACGCCCTAAACTCCTCTTAACTCTTAACTCCTCCCTACTGTTTCCGGAAACTATCTAATTCCATTTAGGTAACGTTACCTTAATATAAATAAACAGCAAGCATCCATATTTATCGGACTCGATGCCCTTACTTAACATTCAAGGGCAAGTCAATTGACACCAGCACAAATTATTTATCAACCTCAAAACGCAATAACAGGAAGAACCCGTCAGAGCGTGAAACCAGTCCCCAAAACGAGAAGCCACAATCCGCATCCAAAGTCAAAGTCATACCTATATCCCTGTACTTGCATTTGGGCACCCTCCAAAAAGAACCTGAGCAGCACCTGCCGCCGCATTTACCAACCCAGGGGAAAAAAGTAGTGAGAGCAACTGAAAGTAAACTCCCGTCACACATGCCCATGCAATTTCGCTCGCCCATTTCTGCCAGCTTCATTCACGATCTTTTGGCTGTACACCTCCTTGTGTACAAACTGCGTTACTCTCCTTTCTCTTGTTCCTTCGAAGAGGAGATGGCTGGCTGCTGCAAGTCTGCAGAGGTTCTCAACAAGAACATTATAGGTTTTATCTTCTATCTTCTATCTTCTATCTTCTATCTTCTATCTTCTATCTTCTATCTTCTATCTTCTATCTTCTATCTTCTATCTTCTATCTTCTATCTTCTATCTTCTATCTTCTATCTTCTATCTTCTATCTTCTATCTTCTATCTTCTATCTTCTATCTTCTATCTTCTATCTTCTATCTTCTATCTTCTATCTTCTATCTTCTATCTTCTATCTTCTATCTTCTATCTTCTATCTTCTATCTTCTATCTTCTATCTTCTATCTTCTATCTTCTATCTTCTATCTTCTATCTTCTATCTTCTATCTTCTATCTTCTATCTTCTATCTTCTATCTTCTATCTTCTATCTTCTATCTTCTATCTTCTATCTTCTATCTTCTATCTTCTATCTTCTATCTTCTATCTTCTATCTTCTATCTTCTATCTTCTATCTTCTATCTTCTATCTTCTATCTTCTATCTTCTATCTTCTATCTTCTATCTTCTATCTTCTATCTTCTATCTTCTATCTTCTATCTTCTATCTTCTATCTTCTATCTTCTATCTTCTATCTTCTATCTTCTATCTTCTATCTTCTATCTTCTATCTTCTATCTTCTATCTTCTATCTTCTATCTTCTATCTTCTATCTTCTATCTTCTATCTTCTATCTTCTATCTTCTATCTTCTATCTTCTATCTTCTATCTTCTATCTTCTATCTTCTATCTTCTATCTTCTATCTTCTATCTTCTATCTTCTATCTTCTATCTTCTATCTTCTATCTTCTATCTTCTATCTTCTATCTTCTATCTTCTATCTTCTATCTTCTATCTTCTATCTTCTATCTTCTATCTTCTATCTTCTATCTTCTATCTTCTATCTTCTATCTTCTATCTTCTATCTTCTATCTTCTATCTTCTATCTTCTATCTTCTATCTTCTATCTTCTATCTTCTATCTTCTATCTTCTATCTTCTATCTTCTATCTTCTATCTTCTATCTTCTATCTTCTATCTTCTATCTTCTATCTTCTATCTTCTATCTTCTATCTTCTATCTTCTATCTTCTATCTTCTATCTTCTATCTTCTATCTTCTATCTTCTATCTTCTATCTTCTATCTTCTATCTTCTATCTTCTATCTTCTATCTTCTATCTTCTATCTTCTATCTTCTATCTTCTATCTTCTATCTTCTATCTTCTATCTTCTATCTTCTATCTTCTATCTTCTATCTTCTATCTTCTATCTTCTATCTTCTATCTTCTATCTTCTATCTTCTATCTTCTATCTTCTATCTTCTATCTTCTATCTTCTATCTTCTATCTTCTATCTTCTATCTTCTATCTTCTATCTTCTATCTTCTATCTTCTATCTTCTATCTTCTATCTTCTATCTTCTATCTTCTATCTTCTATCTTCTATCTTCTATCTTCTATCTTCTATCTTCTATCTTCTATCTTCTGTCTTCTGTCTTCTATCTTCTATCTTCTATCTTCTATCTTCTATCTTCTATCTTCTATCTTCTATCTTCTATCTTCTATCTTCTATCTTCTATCTTCTATCTTCTATCTTCTATCTTCTATCTTCTATCTTCTATCTTCTATCTTCTATCTTCTATCTTCTATCTTCTATCTTCTATCTTCTATCTTCTATCTTCTATCTTCTATCTTCTATCTTCTATCTTCTATCTTCTATCTTCTATCTTCTATCTTCTATCTTCTATCTTCTATCTTCTATCTTCTATCTTCTATCTTCTATCTTCTATCTTCTATCTTCTATCTTCTATCTTCTATCTTCTATCTTCTATCTTCTATCTTCTATCTTCTATCTTCTATCTTCTATCTTCTATCTCTTCTATCTTCTATCTTCTATCTTCTATCTTCTATCTTCTATCTTCTATCTTCTATCTTCTATCTTCTATCTTCTATCTTCTATCTTCTATCTTCTATCTTCTATCTTCTATCTTCTATCTTCTATCTTCTATCTTCTATCTTCTATCTTCTATCTTCTATCTTCTATCTTCTATCTTCTATCTTCTATCTTCTATCTTCTATCTTCTATCTTCTATCTTCTATCTAAACAACGATTTTCCCAACCATTCAGACACAAAATTGAGAACCACCACTGCCTATAGACAGTCAATCGTCAGTCCCATTGGAGAATTTCTCATTTCCACAAGAAGGGAAAAAACATTTCACGATCAAGATCAGGGACATGGCATGTCCGGTAAAAGCGAGAATTTGAGCAACAAGTGTCTGCCTCGTCCGGTTCTTCTCAGTATAAGGGAAAAAAACAAAAACAACCAACCTGATGGATGGCCCCAACAAACAACCGACCAAACATCCACCATCCAACCTTCCTTCCCACTGCACTGGATGGGAAGATTAAGCTACGCAGATAACGCGTCCGCATAAGAAAAGACAAGTGACAGTGACACACACACCGGCCGCGGCCGCTCGCACACGCATCCCGTCGTCGTTGCTCCCATCATCGCATCGTCGTCGATGTTATTGCTCTCCCAATCCTTTGCCCGCGGAGGGACTTTGCACTTGCACTTCGGAGGATGCAAGCCAGCTCTAATTACATGGGTCTTGGATGCACAAACATGCGCATGCAAGATTGTAATTGCCCTTGCGGCTGCGGCGTGTGTATGAACGTAAATTCACTTATGTACGTCTAAGTGCACGCATGTTTGGATGACTTGGAGCGATTTGGGCAAGACATAGTTAGGTGGTACAGATGAGAGGACCAAGGGAGTTGGAGAAGCTGGGACGGGCCGGGTCGGGTGGGTACTTGCATTTGAAGAGCAGTTCGGTTCTACCTTGGCGGGGTCAGGGTTGTAGCGCGATGGGTAATTATGGAATACAAAAAAGTAACATCGTTAGTTTTCAAAACATTGACCGCAAGCTAAGGGCTACGTGTCCTGATAGCTTCTTGACTTCAGTAAGTGTCTACGAAGTACCTGTTCACCGAAGCGTTGTGGTTTAAACACGGTTAAAGCTTGGCATTGCGTAAATCAGATCCCGTTGTATCACTAGCTTCTGCTCAGCAGCTCCTATCTCTGATTCCCTGTGCTAACGGCCGGAAACTGCCAGCAACCTTAGGAAAGATCGGGTAATCAACCCCGGCGGGAGCTTTAGCCGAAGACGGACTGGGAAGAGGGGTTTGCTTCTGCAAACCATAGCGTCTGTTCTCCAGAAGGATCTGCTCACAACAGTGTTTGTTTCGCAGCCAATAACGACGCAGCCGAAAGCACCATCGGGTAGGTACGTGGAAAGGAGTTGACGAATCGAATGGTTCGACGAAGAGTGCAGAGCGATTTTGTAAGAGAAGAACGCAGCACGGGCGGTAATGCTGCAGCAAGGAACCCGGCAGAACGTGGAACGTTACAAACAGAAGCGGAAACAGCAGACTCGCCTCTTAAGTAGAAAAAGCGCCACCAGGAAGAAGCGGAGTGCGAAGAAATGGAACTGTTATGCCGTTCCCATGAAACACGGAAGCTCTACGAAAAGCTCAACGCATCCCGCAACGGCTTCATGTCGCGAGCCGAAATATCCAGGGATAAGGACGGAGGCCTCTTGACGGACGGATGTGAGCTGATCGAAAGGTGGAAACAGCACTTCGAAAAGCACCTGAATGGCATGGAGGAGGGGAACGACGACAACGAAAGGAACAACTACGCCAATGCAGCAGAGGACGGAAATGAGACAACTCTCACGCTGAGGGAAGTTGAGGATGCCATTCACCAGCTAAAAATCAACAAAGCAGCTGGTAAGGATTGTATCGCAACTGAACCCATCAAGTTTGCACCGGTTGATAGTCAGAATCTGGGAAACCGAACAGCTACCGGAGGAGTGGAAATGAGGGGTAATCTGCACCATTCACAAGAAAGGTGATCATTTGGAATGTGAATGTGAATCCTCCTTAAGTGGCTATGAATAACAGCTCCCAATGCATCACTTGTTTATTGACTTCAAAGCGGCATACGATAGTATGCTATCGAGCTATGGGAAATCATGGACAAAAACAGCTTTCCTGAGAAGCTGACTAGACTGATTAACCTTCATCCAGCCAACGTACATTTTCCACCTTCGGAAAGGCACAAAAATGGTCATAACTTTTTTGTTTTTCGATGGATTTTGATGAAATTTTCACAACTTCCCGAAAAACTCTTCTAGTTTATAATGCCGGGGACATGGGTGCCTGGTCCACATGGTTCCGGAGTTATTCCGGATTGTCTTGGGGTACCAAAGTTGGCCACATACTTTACGCAACGTATATCTCAAGATCCCGACGAGGTAAACGTATAGTGTCTTCGGCAAATTTGTTCAGCAGGTTAAGAACTAACTGGCAACGGTGACTTTGGTTCGCGATTCGGCCGCTAGGCGGCGCCTGTGTCAAAAATGCTCAAACCCTTATATCTCAGAAACCTTATAAGATAGAATGATGCTGTCTTCGGCAAAATTCTTCAGCAAGCTCAGAACTATCTGATAGTAAAGTCTTTGGTTTGGGATTTATTCGCCAGGTGGCGCGTTGTGTCTGAAAAATTCAAACACGTATATCTCGATACCCTAATGAGGTACAAGCATGCCGTTTTCAACAAAGTTGTTCAGCAAGCAAAGAACTATCTGGCAATGGCGTCTTTGGTTCGAGAATCGTCTGCTAGGTGGCGCCAGAGTCAAAAATCTTCAAACTTCCATATCTTAGAATCCTGATAAGATAGAATAATGCAGTCTTCAACAAAGTTCTTCAGCAAGCTAAAAACTGACTGATAGTGGAGTCTTTGATTCGTGATTTATTCGCTAGGTGCCACCTTGTTTATAATATTTAAACACGTGTATATCGTTACTGTTATCAGCTAAAAGCATGGCGTTTTCTGTAAAATTGTTCGGCAGGTTGAGATCTATCCGGCAATGGTGATGATAGGTGACACCAGCAATCAAAACATTAAAACAATTTTATCTCAAAAATCGGAAAACGTCTAACAAATTGTTTCGAAAGTTAAGAGGAAGCAAGACGAATCTGGTGTCCTTGGTTCTGATATTATTCGATAGTTTCCGTCTAGTATTAAGAAAATATTTGTATGAACACCCAAATGAACAAGAAGTTTTCCATTTTCAGCGTAGTTGTTCAGCAAGCTAAGAGCCATTTGGCAGGATAATAGACGGTCGAGTACGGTGGTACAAGAGGCAATACTTTAACACCGTCTTTGAACTCGGAATTCCTCTAAGACTTCCTTTACGAATACCTCCAGGAATTTATCCTGTAATTCCTCCGGAAATTTCTCCAAAAAATCCTCCGAGAATGTCTCCAGGAATTGTTTTGGGAATTTCTTCTAAAAATCTTCCAGTAAATCTTCCAGGAATTCTTTCAGGAATTCCTCCGGGGACTCTTCTAAAACTCCTCCGGGAATTTTTAAAGCAAACCTTCGGGATTTTCTCAGTAAATCCTATAGGTATTTCATCAAGTATTCCTCTGAGAATCCCTCTAGGTTTCCTCCGGGAATTCTTTAGGAAATTTCTCTTGGAATTCCTCCCGTAACTCCTCCAACAATTTCTCTGGAAAATTCTTCAGGGAACCCTCCTTCCTGGGAGATTCCCTGAAGGAAATTCCGGGAAAAATCTATGGAGGAATCCCCTGAAGGAATTCCTGGAGGAATTCCCGGGAGAATTCCTGGAGAAATACCCGAAAGAATTCCTGGAAATAATCCCAGAAAAAATCCTGGAGAAATTACTGAAGGAATCACCGGAGGAATTGTTGATGGGAGTCTTAGAAGAATTCCCGGAGAAATTCCTGAAGGGAGTCGTAAAAAAATTCCTAGTGGAATTCCAGAAAAAAATTTGGAAAGATCTCCTGAAGAAATTCCTAGTGGAATTTCTGGACAAATTCCAGGGAGAATATCCAGAGACATTCCCGGAGGAATTCCCGGCAGAATTCCTGGAGAAAACAAAGGAGGAATTCCTAGAGAAACTCCCACAATTATTCCTGGAGAAATTCTCAGAGGGTTTTCTGAAAAAAAAAAGTCACGGAAGACTTCCTGAAGGAAGACTTCCTGAAAGAAATCCCAATGGATTTTTTTTTGAAAAAAAAAACCGAAAGTTTTCCTGAAGAAATTCCTGGAGGAATTTCTGAGGGAATTCCCGGAGGAATTCCTGGAAGAATTTCTGGAGGTTTTCCCGGACAATTTCTTGATCAAATTTCCGAAGCAATTCCTAGCGGATTTCCTGAAGAAATTCCCGAAGAAATTCCCGGAGACGTTCCCGGAGATATTCCTGGAGGAGCTCCTAGAAAAATTCTCGGAGAAATCCAGCCTGGAGAAATTCTTGAGAGAATTCATGAGGAAAATCCCGGAGCAATTCATTTCCCGGAGGAACTCATGGAGATATTCGTGGTAAAATTCTCTGTGGAAATCTGGAGGAATTCCTGGAGAACTCCTAGAGAAACTCCCAGAAGAATTCCTGGGGAAATTACCGAACGAATTCCTGAAGGAATCTCTGCAGGAGTTCCTGATGTGGGTCCTAGAGGAAAATCTGGAAAATTTTCCGGAAGAATTCCCAGAGACATTTCCAGAGGGAATTCTTACAAAAATTTCCAGAGAAATTCCTGGAAAAATCCCGGAAGAGTTCCTGTAGAAATTCCCGGAAGAAAAAAACGGAGCAATATTGTGGGGTGACAAAATTTGTCTGCAGGGGGTCAAAGATGGTGTAGTGAATAGCCTAGCGAATAAATCACGAATCAAAGACTCAACTATCAGACAGTTTTTAGCTTGCTGAAGAACTTTGTTGGAGACGGCATCATTCTATCTTATCAGGATTCTGAGATATAGAAGTTTGAAGATTTTTGACCCTGGCGCCACCTAGCAGACGATTCTCGAACCAAAGCCACCATTGCCAGAATAGGGGCATTGACATTTTAGGGGCCCCCACAAAAACTTTTTTTGGTTGCCAACATTAGCTTTATTTTTCATACTGCTCAAGTGCTGTTCGAAAATAAGGAAAAAACATTTTTGGTCATCTCTCCGAGGGGCCTCCACATCCGCTCGGGCCCCGGGCCCCCACAATCCTTAATCCGGGCCTGGGTTCAGCTACCCTCTCAGGGTAGTAACTGTTTGCTTACCCTCTCACGGGACTCACTGAGAGGGTAGCTGAATAAAAACGTGTCCCCGGAGAGGTTAGGCAATCAAACAGTGAGTTCTTTGAGACGGAAGCCTAACCAGAGGCTGTCTTCTGTGAACGTTATGAATCAAACAAAGAGCCCCTTGAGAGGATAGCTGCTTAAAAACGAGTCCTCTAAAAGGGCACTTTTCTGCCCTTTTAGAGGACTCGTTTTTAAGCAGCTATCCTCTCAAGGGGCTCTTTGTTTGATTCATAACGTTCACAGAAGACAGCCTTTGGTTAGGCTAGCGTCTCAAAGAACTCACTGTTTGATTGCCTAACCTCTCAGGGGACACGTTTTCATTCAGCTATACTCTCAAGGGACACGTTTTTATTCAACTACCCTCTCAGGCATCTCGCTGTGGTTCAACAACCCTCTCAGGGAACTCACTGATAGTTAACCTCTCAGGGTACTCACTATTTACTTATCCTCTCACGGAACTCATTGTTTTTTTACCCTCTCAAAGAACTCGCTTTGGTTCAGCTACCCTCTCAAGGGACTCACCGTTTCAAGTCAGATATCATCTCAATGTACTCACTGTTTGATTACTTGCCCTCTCAGGGGACTCACTTTGGTTCAGCTACCCTCTCGGGAGATTCACTGTTTGTTTGCCTACTAATAAGATCGGTAGTCCTCTACGGACACGAGACATGGACCTTGCCCGAGGAGGACCTGCAAGAACTCGGAGTGTTCGAGCGACGCGTGCTAAGGACGATCTTCGGCGGGGTGCAGGAGAATGGTATGTGGCGTAGAAGGATGAGCCAAGAACACGCTGCACTTTACGGCGAACCCAGCATCCAGAAGATGGCCAAAGCTGGAAGGAAACGGTGGGTAGGGCATGTTGCAAGAATGCCAGACAACAACCCTGCAAAGTTGGTGTTCGCGACTGATCCAGGTGGCACAAGAAGGCGTTTAGCGCAGAGAGAACGATGGGCAGACCAGGTAGAGAGTGACTTGGTGATCATAGGGCTTGACCAAGGATGGAGAGCGATAGCCACAAATCGAGTATTGTGGTGTACTATTGATGTAGGGGGATTAGGGGCATAATGGACACCCTAAGCAAATGAGTATATTAGGCCTGTATAACAGACAAAAACTTAACATATTATCAGTTGGCTTACAACTTCAACTTGTTTCCTACGTATTTCAATCATTTACAGCAGGTAGAATGTCATTATTGCGAAGAAATAATGAATTGTAAACCGAGTGTTTTTTGGGGCTGGCAGGAAAGGTACGGGGGAAATGGACACCCATCGGGGCATAATGGACACCCCTCCATATTTTATGCTGTATCTTTGATAATATCGACCAGTTAAGTAATTTGCCTACGGAGATCAATACCACAGATATAATACTCCATCTTAGACGAGTTTACATAACATCAAAGTTAAATAAATAAACTTTAGGCTAAAATAATCGGATTGATTTTTTCCACACTCCCTAAAACGCCTAACAGTATGCAACGCGCATACATCCATTCATAATTGCCAGTATTCATTTCGCCCCGAATCGACTACAACATTGAAATTGCTATTTTGAGTAAGTTCTGAGACCAAGCCCACTCATGGGCTCAATCAAGCGTTTTAACGTTAAGTAGAGCCCCGAACAAAGAAGCGAACCGCACCGGTCGCTGCTAAGTAGGGCTCGACAGCGAAAAGTTTACGTACGGTTCGTAGCAGGGCTTAGAATATAGAGACACGCAAAGTACGGTCTCTATCCGTAGGCTCGTGCGCTCTCTCGCGTTTAGCTCTCTGGGTAGCGTAAAGAGGAGACGAAAGAACATGAGTATGGATTTGTTGCCAGGTATATAGTTTCTACAGAATGATTTTCTTGTTTTGTATAGGTAGGAATTTATTTTAGTTTGCATCAAATATTTGAAATTTTCAACCAATCAATATCATAGATTGTTACACGAATAACACAACAAATTGTCTGACATAGAATTGTGATAGAGTGACAATACAAACGCAGAAAAATAATAGGTTTAAATTGACAAGCTTTGCTTAAGTATGTTATGAACAGGGCCGGATTTAAGGGGGGGCCAGGGGGGCCATGGCCCCGGGCCCCCACATTTTAGGGGCCCCCACAAAATGTTACTTCAAATGGGAACAAAAAAAAAGTAGTGCTAGAAACATCTTGATTTAATTTTTATCACAAGTACTTCTACGCCTTTGAATAAAAATTCAAACTTTTCCAGAAAGTTTTTAAGATTTTTAAGGTTTGAACTGATCAATCTTGTGAATTGCACAAGTTATTTAACATGAGAAAATATTCACCTGAATTCTGGATGAAACCTTAAACGCTATGGAACAGAGAGCCGAAAAGTTTCTGATGAAAATTCGTGTTTATTCCTTCCGAAAATAATTGGTGTTATTTTTAAAAATTTCCTACACAGTTCTTCGAAGATTTGCAAGTGTTTCTATCAGAATAAAGAAGAAAAGTTTATAGAATTGTAGAGTCTGATTTCGCTTACCAAACTTATAAATTATTCAAATCGAACCCCAGAATTGTTGAAATATTTCTTTGAAGGAACAAGCAATAATTTTAGGTCGGATTTAGGCGCAGATCTGATCCGATTTTCTTCAATATGATTAAATCCATGACCAATTTTTCTTCCTGACTTGAATGTGTTATTTAAGGTGAACTCCTGATAAATTACAGTAGATATTTGTGGAGAAATTATTGAAAGATCCTGAAAAATTTAAAGTTTTTCAAACAATTTTTGTTAAATTGGCTAAAAATTCATCTGCCAAAGATTATTATGAAATTTTACTTATAACTAGCTGTACCTGGCAAACTTTGTCTTGCCTACTGCGTTTTTTGACGTTTCAAGTTTCTAGCCAAGACCAAGTCCCCGGTCACAAAACGTATAGAAGATCGATTTTCAAAAACTCCACTGCAT
Organism: Aedes albopictus; assembly: GCF_035046485.1. NCBI lineage: Eukaryota > Metazoa > Arthropoda > Insecta > Diptera > Culicidae > Aedes > Aedes albopictus. Next base: position 431,598,270 of record NC_085137.1, read on the forward strand.
TTTTATATATATATATAGATTCTATTCAAAGTAAAACAGAAATTCCATCAGGAACTCATTATGGATTTCCGATGAAATTTATTCAAAAGCTTTTGGTAGAACTTCCGCTAAAAATACCACTATGGATTTTTTGCCTCTTGAAATTTAACAGTTATTCTGCGCGTTCACCAGAAACTCCTCTCGAAGTCGCAATAGGAATGTTTATGCTTAGATTCCACAAAAAAAGAAACCTGCTAATCGGTCAGCAACTCTATAGATTTCATCAATGATTTCGCAAGAAATTCTATTTGGAGGTTTTGCAATAACGGCCCGAAAGATAGCGCTACAAATTTTATCTGAAATTTATCGAAAATGTCTCCTATAAATCTATTTTTAAATTTCTTAAAGGTCTTTCTCATGAATTTCGACTTGTTAGGCTGACCATCCGTCCCGTATTTAACGGGACAACAAAATTTTCAAACACTCGTCGTCTAGCTGAAATAGCATTATTAACAACATGCAGTTCTGTTTTTGGACAATGGTTTGCTTTTCGCTGAGTTTCCGAAATATGTCCCGTATTTTAACGGGACAAATCTGGTCAGCCTACGACTTGTTCAATGGAATGCTATGAACACTCTCGGATAAAGCGTTATTTACTTGAGGAAATTTCTTTTGCAACCGTCTTCAGACTAGATTTTCATATTTGGATCTCTGTTATGCTTAGTTTATAGTGGATGCCTTTTTTCTAGTTACGCTTATTAAGCTAGATTAAGGCGGATACAAATTTCATTTTGACTTTTTGTCAAACCCCCCCTTCAAATGCAGTATATTGCATTTTGAAGGGGCAGTTAGAAAAATATTTATCAAAATATCGGATCCTGCCAAAAATTCTTCAACAAATCCGATGACTTTTAAATATTGTTCTAATTAAACTTTATTATTTTTATCCCCCCCACCTCGAGCAGCCAAACAGTGGTGGGACAAAAAGCAAAATAAATATTCTGATTTTTCTACAATGAAAAAAAAATATCCTTTAAAAAGACGGCCCCCACAACACTGTGGCCCCGGGCCCCCGTATTTGTAAATCCGGCCCTGGTTATGAATAAAGTTTTCGCTTCTTCACCAACTTTAGGATCATGCATATCGAAAATGTATTGATTTTCTCTTAAAAATAGTTACAATTGCTCATAATCGCACCTTTAGTTTTTGATTCGGCCGATCGTTTCGAAACTAATATTTGAAGAAATGTATAATGATTCAGTGAGTTTTGCTGTTTTAACACGTACATGTTTGAGCCGGGTTTTCTACGCAGCAAGTAAAGCTTAGTTTCGCACATTTAGAAAAATGTCCAAATAAATAACTCGCGAAGTTCGTTCCGACAAGTTTCAAAATTATCGTCATCCGACGCAGATTCCGGTGAGAAGATGTGCGTATTTTCTAACCCGAAAAGAAACTATTTGACGGTAATAAGTGACCACAAGGTTTTCTTTCTTCACTTTCCGGGCTGAGATCCTCCGCTTTGAAAGAGCCGTGCCTCGCGTTTCGTTTTGTCGTGTATTTTTCAAAAAGGCAAAAGAGTTTTGGTTTGATTGCTGTTTTTGAAAATGGTGGTCGTCAGTGGGTGGTTTATTAAATATAAATTTAAAAATATAAATTAAATAAACGAGACATTAGGGAGAAAGTGTGCGAAATGGGTAACTTCACCGTCCACGCATCCTTCCTCCCCTGTAAATTCGAGAAGTACCTTGCCGAAATAAAATATTCTGTACTCCAAGTATTTCGAAGAATCAACTTTGCGCGTAAATACAACGCAGTAGACCAGGCCGCTTTGATGCATATGTCATATCTCTGATATGCTGCAAGCATCAGTATTGACAAGAAAAGTAACACGATTGCTTTCCAGGGTGATTCCGCGTATGTATAATAAGAGTAGTTACGATTTTTCAAAGATGCATTGACTGTACCTAACTCAACTCAGATATCATACAAACACTACCGTTATTTCTTTTTGTAAAAACTAAATCATACCGATAAAAATCTTAAAAAATGTAGTCGAGCTGCCAAGTTTCACCAATTAAAATAGGCGGTGTGCAGGACTGCCATATTGTAGATTCCTCGTTATAGAAAAAGCAAGGCGTTGGATGTTAAAATACAACAATTGTTGTATGAAGTGCCAAAAAGGAGAGTGGGCTCATTATGTACTTTGACAAATACGCAGTCTACCTCAAGCGCATAGAGTCTGCTTCCAACAAAATATTCATATACCAGCATCCAAAAGATCGCAATATATATTAAGATTTGCGAGTGATGCTTTGTAACTAAAAGGTTGTGACTGAGTATAGAATTAGCTGATGTTAAAATACACGTTAATGAAAAAAGGTTGCGCAAACTTATCGCTGTTAGAAGACAGCTTCTACTATGACCAGGATTCAAGAATCTTGACCTACGCAAAGTTGTAAAGGAGACAACTACGCTATAAATGTGTTGGAAATGCAAGGGATGAAATTATTCAATAAACCTAATTATTAAAAAAGATGCTCATAATCTTAAATTCAGATAAATTTCTTGCGAGAAAGGCAACATGAATATTGAAGAGATGGATATTATTTTAGATAAAAATTCAACCTACAAGTCATACAGTAAGCAACAAACATATAATTTAAAAAAAGATTGCTTGAATTCCGGGATTAAATACAATCATAAATTATTGAGAAAATGATATCTTTAAACGCACCAAAACTGGTACAAATCTTCAAGGGAATTATTTATTTGAATTCAATTTTGACTAACAGTTTTCAGTCTTATCCAAAACCCCATCTTTCATAATATGAGCACAAATTATTATACTGAATAAGATTTGCAATAACCCCATAGAAATACACAAAATATTGCGATGATTTACAGAAGTGCAAAAAACCGATGGTACGGAGAGAATAGAGACCACCGGTGCGCAAAGGCGACCGATCATTATTTTACTCACATGGAAACGAACGATCGGTGCGAAAATGGATTGATAACGAAATTAAAAATCGTTAACGACGTGCTGTTGCGTGTGTAGTATTAAGCCCACGGGTGGGCTTGGTCTGATAAAAAATATAATACTTCAACCATTGCTAAATCTGCGTATACATGTAGATATGCTAACATTTTATTTGTTTTATGGTGGACACACTCAAACACGTGTAGTACCTTATTTGCTGCTGCTTCGAAATTATAAGAAATTCACCATACGAAAAACATGTTTCAATTTCAATGATATTTTCATTATTTTGAAGGAATATTAATGATACTTTTGAGAAATAGAACAATGACTTGTTCCTTTACACTTATGCATTAAAAGTTTTGCATAAAAGTCAACGGTTTCGACAAAAACAGGGGTGTCCATTTCGCCCCGGGTGTCCATTATGCCCCTAATCCCCCTATGTCATATCTTAACCCTCAAATTGGACGCTAAGGAAGCTTAAGCTACAAATCAGCTACATTACAAGGATAATATCGTACTGAAGTAATCATGATCGGCCGGGAAAGTGGCCATTTATTCGCACCAGCTGAGCGTGAAAAACTGTTCAACATTGAACTTGAACTTCACATATACTGAAAAATTATAATAACTCAAACATAAATTTTCGTTACAACTTCCGGTTCTTATCATACAAAGCAATCACAATGAATAATTACAATGAGTGTTTCTACCACAAAAATAAATCATTCATGCCAAATTACCTTAGAATCCCATTAGAAGGGCACCCAAGTGTGACTTCCACCCTGCCATTCAGCACCAATTGCTCATTACCCAGTACTTGCACTCGTTGCAACAACGTTGGGAAATTCCCTTCCAGAAAAAGCCAACACGCAAAACGTTCCCAAATAACTTAGGACCTTCTGACATTGAGACGCAACTCATGCCCTCCTTTGCGTGTTTCTCCTTCCCACGACGACGGCCGGTGGACCCCAGGCTGGCGAGAAATTTGATCATCTGTAGGACCGGATTACCTTGCGGATGTATGCTGTTGTGCAATAGTATATAATTTGAATTTTTAATGCAATTGCCCGCACTCTTCCACCGCCCTTCCTTGGGACCCCTCGCGTGCCGGTCATGCTCGACAGGGCATATTTTGGCCCAAAATCCGACTTTTCGAGAACATCGCGCACGGAGCCGTGTTGTCGTTAGGTGCTCCATCTTTACCTTCGCGTTCCAGCAATAAGGCTCGGTGCATTTCACGCATACGCATTCCCAGACCGAGACATGAACCGAACAAAAAAAAGTTTGCCCGCAGCTGACATCTTTCGATGGTATAGAGATGATAAAACCACCGCCACCGACCGCCTCGTGCTCGTTTGCTGCACCACACACACTGCTCGTCTGGACCCCTCAGAAGGCTGCGGGATTGTGGCCAGGCCACATTTTTGCCCTCAAACCCTGTCCTTCCTGCACCACCACCGTCCTCTCGGTAACGCATTCGCTATTCGAAAAACTTCCCAAAAGCTTCGCGGCAACTAACTTTACTGCTGCATGACGCGGTGACTGGCTTTGCAAATGCAATTGCAATGCATTACACTGCACTGACTGGTTGCCGAGCGAGCGAGGAGCGTCCAGCCAAAATGCATTCGTTGACTGACTTTTTGGCTGTTGCGGTTTTTGCTTCCATTCTTTGCGTCTGACCACCGAGTTCGCCTCCATTGTGGGGCATTTTTATAGCCTTCGTGATATTTGATGGTCACATTTTTTCCAGTTATTTCGTCGGACTGGGTTTCGGCATAATTTTTGGCAGTGCAATTTTTGTTTGTTTTCTTATGAGGCTCCTCGGACCTCCCCCCACTATTGCCTCCGGGATACGGTGGACTCCGTGAGTACTTAACGTGTGAAGGGGCTGCAGACTAGAAGAGTCTCATGTGTCGTTGTTGCCCGATTTTAAAAATTTTGAAATAAAAACGTCTGCAATTCGGGCTGCGTCAAGAACCTTACCATCAGCCTGGAGATTTGCTGTAGAACAAATGCTAATCAAGACCTCTAACTTAGAACCTTTCAAAACATATAAAAATCACGAAATCTAGCGAAACTAAGCAAAGCAAATCTATTATTTCTCAAAAGCTAGCATAGTGTCCTAAGGTTTCAAAACCAACAGCTTTGCTTTGCTTTTGCTTTGCCTTTGCTTTGCCTTTGCCTTGCCTTTGCTTTGCCTTTGCTTTGCCTTTGCTTTGCCTTTGCTTTACCTTTGCTTTGCCTTTGCTTTGCCTTTGCTTTGCCTTTGCTTTGCCTTTGCTTTGCCTTTGCTTTGCCTTTGCTTTGCCTTTGCTTTGCCTTTGCTTTGCCTTTGCTTTGCCTTTGCCTTGCCTTTGCTTTGCCTTGGCTTTGCCTTTGCTTTGCCTTTGCTTTGCCTTTGCTTTGCCTTTGCTTTGCCTTTGCTTTGCCTTTGCTTTGCCTTTGCTTTGCCTTTGCTTTGCCTTTGCTTTGCCTTTGCTTTGCCTTTGCTTTGCCTTTGCTTTGCCTTTGCTTTGCCTTTGCTTTGCCTTTGCTTTGCCTTTGCTTTGCCTTTGCTTTGCCTTTGCTTTGCCTTTGCTTTTGATTTGCCTTTGATTTGCCTTTGACAGATATTTGTGTATTCCTCCTGGGATTCCTCCAGTAATTTTGCTGTGGTTTCTTCATAGAAGTCTCCAATGATTTCTAAAGATACTTCCACAAATTTCTACACGAATTCTTTCAGGAATTCCATTTAAGATTTCTCCAGGTAATTATTGTGAGGATTTTCAAGCATTTTCAGTTGGGATTTATCCAGTATTTGCTTTTGGGCCTCCTCCAGCATGAACTCATCATATATAATCTCCTTAGCTAAGAATCCTCAATCCAAGCAAAAAAAAACCTGGGGGGCTCCGCCAGAAATATCCGGAGGAATCCCAGCTGTATTCAGGAAGAAATTCTAATAGAAATTCCTGCAGGAATTACAAAGTTAATTTCTGGAGGAACCATTGCAGGTATTCCTTGAGAAATTTCTTGGAGATTAAAAATTCTAAAGCAATTCCAGCAGGCATTTTAAGAAGAATATAGATAAGAATTTGCAATGATACCAGTAAGTATTTTTGAGGAACCCCAAGAGAATTTCGCCAGGAAGGATCTTCATGAATTTCTTCAGAAATGCCTTCAATGCTGTTCTTTCTCCAGGAATTACTCCAAAAATTCTCGCTGTTATTCCTCCACGGATTTCTCCAATGATTCCTTCCTAGCCGTCTGTCTGTCTGTCTGTCTGTCTGTCTGTCTGTCTGTCTGTCTGTCTGTCTGTCTGTCTGTCTGTCTGTCTGTCTGTCTGTCTGTCTGTCTGTCTGTCTGTCTGTCTGTCTGTCTGTCTGTCTGTCTGTCTGTCTGTCTGTCTGTCTGTCTGTCTGTCTGTCTGTCTGTCTGTCTGTCTGTCTGTCTGTCTGTCTGTCTGTCTGTCTGTCTGTCTGTCTGTCTGTCTGTCTGTCTGTCTGTCTGTCTGTCTGTCTGTCTGTCTGTCTGTCTGTCTGTCTGTCTGTCTGTCTGTCTGTCTGTCTGTCTGTCTGTCTGTCTGTCTGTCTGTCTGTCTGTCTGTCTGTCTGTCTGTCTGTCTGTCTGTCTGTCTGTCTGTCTGTCTGTCTGTCTGTCTGTCTGTCTGTCTGTCTGTCTGTCTGTCTGTCTGTCTGTCTGTCTGTCTGTCTGTCTGTCTGTCTGTCTGTCTGTCTGTCTGTCTGTCTGTCTGTCTGTCTGTCTGTCTGTCTGTCTGTCTGTCTGTCTGTCTGTCTGTCTGTCTGTCTGTCTGTCTGTCTGTCTGTCTGTCTGTCTGTCTGTCTGTCTGTCTGTCTGTCTGTCTGTCTGTCTGTCTGTCTGTCTGTCTGTCTGTCTGTCTGTCTGTCTGTCTGTCTGTCTGTCTGTCTGTCTGTCTGTCTGTCTGTCTGTCTGTCTGTCTGTCTGTCTGTCTGTCTGTCTGTCTGTCTGTCTGTCTGTCTGTCTGTCTGTCTGTCTGTCTGTCTGTCTGTCTGTCTGTCTGTCTGTCTGTCTGTCTGTCTGTCTGTCTGTCTGTCTGTCTGTCTGTCTGTCTGTCTGTCTGTCTGTCTGTCTGTCTGTCTGTCTGTCTGTCTGTCTGTCTGTCTGTCTGTCTGTCTGTCTGTCTGTCTGTCTGTCTGTCTGTCTGTCTGTCTGTCTGTCTGTCTGTCTGTCTGTCTGTCTGTCTGTCTGTCTGTCTGTCTGTCTGTCTGTCTGTCTGTCTGTCTGTCTGTCTGTCTGTCTGTCTGTCTGTCTGTCTGTCTGTCTGTCTGTCTGTCTGTCTGTCTGTCTGTCTGTCTGTCTGTCTGTCTGTCTGTCTGTCTGTCTGTCTGTCTGTCTGTCTGTCTGTCTGTCTGTCTGTCTGTCTGTCTGTCTGTCTGTCTGTCTGTCTGTCTGTCTGTCTGTCTGTCTGTCTGTCTGTCTGTCTGTCTGTCTGTCTGTCTGTCTGTCTGTCTGTCTGTCTGTCTGTCTGTCTGTCTGTCTGTCTGTCTGTCTGTCTGTCTGTCTGTCTGTCTGTCTGTCTGTCTGTCTGTCTGTCTGTCTGTCTGTCTGTCTGTCTGTCTGTCTGTCTGTCTGTCTGTCTGTCTGTCTGTCTGTCTGTCTGTCTGTCTGTCTGTCTGTCTGTCTGTCTGTCTGTCTGTCTGTCTGTCTGTCTGTCTGTCTGTCTGTCTGTCTGTCTGTCTGTCTGTCTGTCTGTCTGTCTGTCTGTCTGTCTGTCTGTCTGTCTGTCTGTCTGTCTGTCTGTCTGTCTGTCTGTCTGTCTGTCTGTCTGTCTGTCTGTCTGTCTGTCTGTCTGTCTGTCTGTCTGTCTGTCTGTCTGTCTGTCTGTCTGTCTGTCTGTCTGTCTGTCTGTCTGTCTGTCTGTCTGTCTGTCTGTCTGTCTGTCTGTCTGTCTGTCTGTCTGTCTGTCTGTCTGTCTGTCTGTCTGTCTGTCTGTCTGTCTGTCTGTCTGTCTGTCTGTCTGTCTGTCTGTCTGTCTGTCTGTCTGTCTGTCTGTCTGTCTGTCTGTCTGTCTGTCTGTCTGTCTGTCTGTCTGTCTGTCTGTCTGTCTGTCTGTCTGTCTGTCTGTCTGTCTGTCTGTCTGTCTGTCTGTCTGTCTGTCTGTCTGTCTGTCTGTCTGTCTGTCTGTCTGTCTGTCTGTCTGTCTGTCTGTCTGTCTGTCTGTCTGTCTGTCTGTCTGTCTGTCTGTCTGTCTGTCTGTCTGTCTGTCTGTCTGTCTGTCTGTCTGTCTGTCTGTCTGTCTGTCTGTCTGTCTGTCTGTCTGTCTGTCTGTCTGTCTGTCTGTCTGTCTGATGGGATGTCCCAGATGGGATGTTACTCAAAGAGCTTTTTTTAATAAAAGGAATTTATTGTGCAATGTATTCCAGGTGGTAGCCTGGCAGCACTGCTACCATTTCAATTGCATCCTAATGAAAACCGATGCATGACTCTCCCATCCTCCCAACCGTGTCCAAAAAATAAGGCTGCCTTAGTGCCTTTAGTTAGGACTCATATGTAGCTACAAATTTAGGGTTGCCCAGCAACAGCAAAGCAAACCCCGATGAAGACGGCGACGCGACGATGGGAGAAACAAGTAGGTAGGTACATTGCGCACGTTGATGATCGTCGTCTCCTCATCAGACTCAGAGCACACGAAAGATACCGATCAATTTTGGTGTACCCCGGCCCGGCTCAGCCCGGTTTGGACCCGAAACTGCAGTGGTCAATAAAGTGCAGTGCCAGTGGTGGCCACAACGCAGATAACCAGTCAGTCACTTTCGTTTTCGAAACAAACCCACCAACCTACCTTCTGGGGGTTTTAGATTGACCGACCACCACTCGGTCGTTCTTATGGAACTGTTCAGCCTGGGTCTCATTCTTTTCTTTTGGCAGTAAAAATTAAATTTTATGTTTCCCTTTCGTCGCCTGGCTTCACAGAGGAGGACATTGGAGTAAGATGCGACAAGGTTTGGATGCATAAAATTTAGACAACCGAAAATGTTATACTTCAAGAAAATCTGCAAAAAAATGATCTTTTTGCTGTTTAATATCATGACTTTTGTGTAATTGTTTTCGAGTCTTTTTGTTCAAGAGCTATAAATTTAAAGTTTTAAAAGATCGAAATCACAAAATCGTTTTGAAGCACATGTAATTATTTATCAAATAAATTATACATTGGGAAACTTTTAAGATAATAATTAACAAAAAAACATTTAAAACGAATGTTGAAGAAAAAAAGGTTTTTGGCTAACTGCTAAATATTTTATACCGTTCCCCCTAAGTCTGCTTCACCCAAAAAAAGGCGTACCAGTTTTGCGGTCCGTAATGATGTCACGCAAAATGTGCAATTTTTCGGCGGTTTGCGCGTGGTAATTCAAATGGTTATTAGCTTCAAATTGAAATTAGAAAATGTTTGACCACAACCCGGACCGGACCGGACCCCAGAATGGACGGAGGAGGGAACAAGTTCTCTAAATAGGGGTTGCTCTCTGCGTGATGGTAATTTATTGGTGCTTATCATGCTAATAAACGAAAAGGTGCAACTTGCAATGCGAGTGGTGTGAGGCACTTAGTCTTAGAAGAAGGACGACGACGACGACGACGACGAGTGCACTCTTTTTAGGGGATTTAGGATATGTACGTTGATAATTGGCGCACGGATGGTTGCACTCCGGCAGGCGGCGGTGGCAGCTGGAAAACTTATTGCAGACGGTCTAATGCATGTTTAATTTAGAACGACTGATTGTAGACTATGCAGGGGGTAGTTTAGAATGGCAGATAAAAATGCAAAGAAAATGTACATATGTCTATCGATTCTAAATTCGTGATACATTTTAACAAAAATGAAGAAACCTGGCAGATGATTATGCATTAAATTGGAAGACATATAAATTATCCCGTACCCAGACGAGGGCGAGCTTAATGGAGCCCCTCTAGAGGGCTGCTGGAGTACAGTGAAAGCAGCCATCATCGACGCAGCCGAGAGCACCATCAGGTACGTGGAACGAAAAATTCGACGAAGAGTGCAGAACGGTTATAGAGGAGAAGAACTCGGCGTGGGCGGTAATGCTGCAGCAAGAGACCCGACAGAACGTGCAACGTTACAAACAGAAGTGGAAACAGCAGATCCATCTCTTTCGGGAGAAGAAGCACCGCATGGAAGAAGTGGAATGCGAAGAAATGGGAATGCTGTGCCGTTCCCACGAAACACGAAAGTTTTACCAGAAGCTCAACGCAGCCCGCAGCGGCTTTGTGTCGAAATATAGAAGAATAAGGACGGAAGCCTCTTGACGGACAGACTTGAGGTGATCGAAAGGTGGAAGCTGCACTTCGACGAGCACCTGTCAAGCCGGCATCATTGAAGGCCGGTCGACAACGGACCAGATCTTCACCGTACGGTAAATCTTCAAGAAATGCTCTGAATACCACGTCCCAACGCATCACCTGTTCATCGATTTCATATATACGCCATGTTTATGGCACACTACACCCCTGTTTCCCGTCCGCTTAATCACATCACAAAACATTAGATTGTAACTATTACATTGAAGGCTATACATCATATAGATAACCACAGCATTGAAGATATCACGAACAACTACCTCATTGAAACATGAACAAGAAAAAACAATTATTAATTCTAACAATCCACCAACGGGGAGGAACTCCCACAAATCACTATCGCAATATTTCACAACATTCACATGGAGCACTTGCAACCAATCTCCGCCAAGTCCGTGGTGGGTCACCTAACTTTTAATTATAATTGTATTTACACGTTCCGCACCGGCATTCGGGAGCTCGGTGCACTTTCAATAAATCCACGGAATTTATTACGGAACGATTGCGGCGGCTATAGTCAGACAAAAACGTTCTCCACTTCAGAACAAACCCTCGCTATGGCTCGTCCATAGTCATTATTCTTCAATCGCCAATCTTTAATCGAAAACATAAAAATCCAATAAACTATGGCTCGATCGATCGATCGTCGCGTCGGTGGCGCTGCTGAATGGCGGTGGTGACGACGGCCAAGCAGCGCCAGCGGTTGCTGGTACAGATCGCCTAGTCGTTTGCAGATAAATCTTAATAATTCTTCAAGCGTCGTCGCCGGCTCTGGGAAAACTGTTCGCAAAACGGTTTGTAAAGATCCTCTAGCACTAAGAGGGGGAACTGCAACTATCGATTTCCATTATTAATTCTAACCCGTAGAAACGCATACAATCTCCGCAATCTACGGCTTACTAGAAACGACGGCAGTGCACAGTGGTTTCAAAAATTACGATGCTCATCCGCTAAGCAAACAAATTGACCGATTCTCATGAAAATACGGGAATCAATGTATTTTCGGGATGTTTGTTGTCTTCGTCATGAGGTGTTGTCTAAAACCTGTTGATCACAAAATCGGTTCTAAAACCATCCCTACCCCAGTGTCGGACAAAACAAGAAGACCGCCAAACGTTCTTCATACAAAATGTCACAGTTTGACGATATGGCGCTCGGTTTCTAAAGAACCCATTTGATCGACATTTTGGAGAATGGCTTTCCAATCATGACAAAAATTAAAATACTGCTTGTTTATCTTGTCCGACGTTTCGCCAGCTTTGACAGTCGCCATTGAATTACGTGAATTTTGATTTGTATTAAATTGATTGAGTTCTGTTCACTTCAATAGTTTTATATACATACTAGCTGTTCCGGCAAACTTTGTCTTGCCCGTTTGTGGTGGTTTGACAGCTGTTGAGGTGATTGCAGCACCGCACTCTAGATTGGTTTTATTTTGATCGTGTTGAATTTCTTCCCAACTCGTAAAAAATCAGTAATTTTACAATTTCCTTACTTTTTCAGTTGATTTTCCTAACTTTTACTACTTATAAACACAGCCACCATGAATACGAATCAAACCATGCCAGAGTCATCCTGATCGGTCTACCCGTTTGTGAGTTTTGTTGCCTCAAAGGCACTTCAAACTCATGTTTATATATATAGATGTTAAAACATATGACAAAACGAAAAGACGACCTTTTAATATACAGTGTATCAAACAATTGTCCGTACAGCAACTTTTTGGTCAAATTAAAATTTAATTCAATTGATCATAACTTTTTTATACATCAATCAAATATGCTGAAATTTTGACCAATCATGCACCATATATCAATGCTCCATTGGTAAAATTTTGAGCGAGATCGAATAAGTTTTCTGAAAGTTATAGAACTTTTAGTAAAACTTATAAAATTTTTGAACACATTTTTAAAACATTATATCTCAATATGTACTCGATTAAACCTTTTTTATTTTTTGCTGTGATATAGCTTATATCTAAGGCTTTCATATGCAGCTTCGTTTGAGGTTTTATATTCACTACAAAAAATATGAAAAATCTGCATATGTTCAGAGTGTCATTAGGAAATTTATCATATTTTGGTCACTAAAAGTGCCAAGTGTTTTCAACGTTTTTAAATTCTCTTAATGTAATATTTTTATACAGGACCTACTAAACTGCATATGAGAAGTAGGTCCTATGTATTTTTCGTTCAGTTAATGCACTTTTATTGGTGGAAAACGTTTGGCAGATTATATGTGCAAAATATGGTTAATTTTTAAACATCGTCAACTACATAAGCACATTTTTCATATTTTTTGTAGTGAATATAAAACATCAAAAGTAGCTGCATATGAAAGCCTTAGTTATCAGCTGTAACACAAAAAAAAAATGAAAAAGTTTCATCAAGTACATACTGAGATATAATGTTTTAAAAATGTGTTAAAAAAATTCATAAGTTTTACTAAAAGTTCTATAACTTTCAGAAAACTTATTCGATCTCGCTAAAAATTTTACCAATGGAGCTTCAATATATGGTGCATGATTGATCAGAATTTCAGCGTATTTGATTGATGTATAAAAAAGATATGATCAATTGAATGACAATTTATTTTGGCCATAAAATGCTGTACGGACAATTGTTTGATACACTGTAGGTTATTTGTGGTAAATTCAGTAAAAGTATTTCCATTCTTGAATGGCATCCTTAATGCTGGCCCTAGTTCATCAATAACACTAGTTTACAGGATTTTTGAACTCAGTAAGCTGATGATTATTTTTATTGTGGAATCTTGCCCTGAATTTGAAAACGTGAAGGACAAAAAATACTGTAGAGCGGATTTTTTTTTCTATTTTTCATACAGGCTGGTGGTTTGAAATCGATTTTTTTTTCTACATAGGTATTTTTAATTTTCCTAATGCATCACGTTGGCAACAGCTCACTGACGAAGTGCACGGTTTGGGTAAAAAATGACCCAAATGCACAAGGAGGGTTTTCCCCCTTATCTGTAAAGCCTTTGAAACCACTTCATCCATTGTGTAGGAATATTGTGGCATGCATGACCCATGTTTGCTTTAGTGCTTATCAAATATCCTGTCACAATTGAGATGTGATGGACATTGGTTGATGTAGCACTTGATCCCAACTAGGCTCAACTCGTTTTATGAAGTCGATTACCCTGTTCGGATTGAATTTCAAATGTCCAAGGGTTATTTCCCTAATATTGACGACCTTAAATTATATAATACTCCACATTTGTATAGAATGTGTTCAGCAGTTTCGTTTTCCGTTTGACAAAAACGACACTCAGAAGATTGAACTTTACCAATCTTATTTAAGTGATATCTGCTTGGACAGTGCCCAGTCATCAGACCGGTTATTACCCTGAGATCTGTTTTGTTCAGATTTAATATGGTCTTGGCTTTTGCTGCACTGGGTCTTATGAATCTTTTAGCTTGTCTACAGGTATCCGTGACATTCTGATTATTTAGATTCTACCATAGACATATCCCACGTTTTAAGTTTCATTCTAAGAGTACACTCCGGAACTCGTAATATAGAGCGCAAATTGTAGCCAATTAGAACTCGTATCATCGAATTTCCCACGTACAATAATGGTCACATCATCTGCATATCCAATGATCTCAAAACCTTCATCAGCTAGCTTTTTAAGGAGTTCGCCTGAACTGAAACTTTTGTAACATGCTCTAAACAAAATCATTGGTAATTTCGAGTCATCATCTATACCAGTGGTCACCAAACTGCGGCCCGCGGGCCGCATGCGGCCCTCGACAAGGTTTTGTGCGGCCCGCGAACTGATTTTAGAATATATTGGAAAGTGGCCCACTCAAAGATTCCATAACGAAAATCAGAAATTTCACCATAATTCAAAACTTTAATGGGAATGTATATCAACTACTGATGAACTTTGCCATTATCCCGGTCAGTCTTTCAAGAACTGTTAGATTTTTGAAAGTTTTACAAAATGTGAAAGACTACTTTTTCGAATTTTGTTCCGAAAATATTCGAAACTGTTTGATTGATTGATTTGTCTTTATTAAAGAGACTTTCTACCCTTGGCTGGTTCGTCTCTGCCGAAACTGTTGTTAAGGCTAAATTTACAGGTTCTCTGTCATGGATTTCGGACTTCTGGCAGAACTCGTCATTAGTAATTTGTTTATTGTCACGAAAATAAAATTAAAATAATGTTCATTTTGTTTTTTTTTTAATTCCAAATATTCCAAAACATGCAAAGGAAGTATTGTCCAAACTTTTGGAATTTCGCTGAAAACTCTTCTTCCCCTTACAATTCCTCTTAAAATATCTATTCTAAATTGGCTACAAACACTTGCACACATTGCTCAGGGAATTATGTCTATAGGTTTGTTTTCATTGGTATCGTAAGAAATTACGCAAGAAAAACTTAAAAAAATCATCAAGAATTCCCAACAGTATCTCAAGGCAGTTTTTCGGAATTTCTTTCGAGAACTCTTAGAAATCATTCTGAAATTTAATAAAATCCACGAAAAGTCCCAAAAAATTTTGGAACACGGTTCCAAGATTAAAAAAAAAGGGTTCAATATACTTCTCAGGAAATTCCTAAGCTGCAGTAAGAAAATTCATTCAATATTTTCTCAAAACTTGATCCAGAGGAATTACAAGAAATTTATCCGTGTTCGTGTCTTGGACTTCTGCACTGTAAGTTCATCTACAACATTCTTAAAGAGGTCCATATTGCTCTTGCCAGCATCGCTATTGCTTATTTTTCGTATAACTTACAAGTAGCTAGTCTGAAATAATTTGCTCAAAATTATTAATACTAAGAACTACAAAACCTAAATATTACTATCATTACATCCTGTTTTAAATTTCCTACGATTTTCAGGATTTTTTCTAGTGAAATAAAACCTCCTGATAACTACAGGTTGTTTGGTTCTTTGCTAATGTTCAATAATTTGTAAAAATCAAACTAACGAATTTTGTATTGAATCTTGATTTTATTGAAAATAAACTCTTTAATGTCTTGCGGCCCGCAGTCGCTTTTCAAAATTCAATTTTGGCCCGCAAAGACAGTTAGGCTGAGGATCACTGATCTATACTGAAGCTCATTCGAAGGACTGTTAGACAATCTTCTGGAGGCCATTGATGCTTTTCCTATAATATTGTTTGTGGAATCCCACTTGGCTTAGCTTAGACTGACTGCACATTGGGGCAGCAGGGACGGATGTCCTGGGGCCTAACGCACCCCCCCGCTTGCGAGTCAGCCGCGTAGTTGCCGGCTAAGAATAGGACTACTAACCCCAATTCAAGGTGTCAAGCGACCCGTGCCGAGGAATGAGTGATCGAGGGGGTGAAAAAGATGCTCGATCTTTAACGGAGCCTGTGGGGTACCTGGGCACCCCCCACAGTATGCTGTCCCTTACCGCGTTAATGCAGAGCTCTGGCGTGGTGGACATTATTTCTCGTGCAACTCGTGGGAACAAGTATGAGCAAAAATCTAAAAACAAATAACTTAGGTGGTGCGATCAACCCCTTCGCAAGAAGTGGGTTGATGAGGTCTCCGACAAGGAGAAGCGAGGAGTCAGGTGCTGGTAGCTTACGTAGCTCAAGCGTGGGAGCTCCTGTCCACTCCACGGCAAGCCAGCCGGTGGAGGTCATGGACGGAGCGTGGCTGCTGAGGGCCATCAGCCAAGAAGTTGGTAAAGGACGGCCCGCATTAGAGGTTGCTGAGCACCAGCTTGGCAAAATCATCGACTTTGCGACAACTAAGTCGAATATAAGCAAGGACCTGAAAACGGCCTTGCTTAGACTTAGAGTGTCTGTCGATGAGGCCAAGCAGGAGCACGCGGTCGCGTTGCTGGCTGCTGCAGCGGCGGAACCAGCAAAGGAGAATGTGTCGAAGTTTACACAAACAGAGGCCTTCTCCTTCGCAGGTAGTCCGAGGAGTGTGGAAGCGAATGCTCGTGACAAACGTGACAAGCATTCGCAGAAGCGGGCGAGGCAGCCGTCAGGTGAGGAGCTGTCTGGCGGCGCCCGCAAGGCCAGGCGTATAATAACCCCGAAAGCCGGTGGTAACGCTGGAAAGTCGGACCCCAGCCAGGGTTCCCGGAAAGCTGGGAAGGGTGGGCCTGAAAAGGCTGGCCCGTCCCGGAATGATGGGAACAAGGGGTTGCGACCAATGGTGGGCCCTCAGCAGCCACAGAGTAGGGCGATCCAAGGAGAAGACCCTCCTTGGACAAAGGTAGAGCGGAAGAAGAAGAAGAAGGTGAATCCGCAGGTAGTAGTGCAGGACGCCAAACCAAGGCGTAGGAAGGCAGGTGCCAGGCGTGAGAAAGGCGACGCTATCGTCATCAAGACGGAACAGTCCAAGTACTCGGACGTCTTGAAGACGATGCGAAGCGACGCCAAGCTTGAGGGTCTTGGAGCCGACGTACGCAGTATTAGACGTACTCGTACGGGCGAAATGATCCTGGAGCTGAAGCGCCAGAAGGAGCACAAGGGCACCGCCTACAAAAGGCTGGCAGAAGAGGTCCTTGGCGAAGGTGTGCAGGTGAGGGCTCTGACACATGAGGCGACTCTGAAGGTCAAAGACATTGACGAGATCACCGAAGTGGAAGAGCTCGTCACGGCACTGCGGCAACAGTGCGATGTGCAGGTGGCCGCCGCAGCCGTCAAGCTACGGAGAGGGCCAGCAGGGACACAGATAGCTTTGGTTCAGCTACCTGTGGCGGATGTTAAAAAGTCCGTTAAAGTAGGGAGTATTAAGGTGGGCTGGTGTGTATGTCACCTGACATTCCACGAGCCACCTGAGGTTTGCTTCAGGTGTCTGGAACCAGGACACAAGTCGTGGGACTGCAAAGGCCCCGACAGGCGCAAACTGTGTAGGCGATGCGGCGCTGAAGGTCATAAGGCCCAAAGCTGCACGAGTCCGCCCATATGCATGATCTGTACCGGGAAAACCTCGAAAAACAGACATGCGATGGGTGGTCCAGGGTGCCCGGCCTTTAAGAAAGCCGCAGTGAGCAACAAATCACAGTGCAGGTAACGCAGCTGAACCTGAACCACTGTGATGCGGCTCAGCAAAGGCTTTGTCAGGCGGTTTCTGAGTGGGAGACGGATATCGCCATCATTTCGGACCCATACCGAGTACCCGCCGGCAACGGCAACTGGGCCTCGGATGGGACCAGGAAAATGGCGGCGATATTTTTTTTTTTTTTTTCCTTCTAAACCATAGGGGGATAATCTGCTCAACAGACACCCTAACAGAAGGTTAGGGTAGTGTAGGTCTGACAGGCCGTCTTCTACAACAAAAGTAAAATCCAGGACTACTCTCTCCTCGTACCCACTAAACCATTCCTATGGTCGCCAAACCCTACGTCTCTCCGGAACCACCAAGAAGGTATTGCTTCAGAGAGGGGCTAGTGCACATCGCATCCACAAGGTTAGCTGCGTAGCCTGCAGCAACGAACATCGATGACTCGCTTTGGAGAGTCCATCACGGTAGCATGCTGGCGCTTAGCCAGTTTCCCGAGTGGTCCTCGCCACTCCCTTTGTCCTCGGAAGGCGGGCAGGGTCAACCCCGCCCGCGCCCTACTGCTGAGCGGACATCAAGAACTGATGCCCACGTGCAACCCGATCTGACCTGCCCGTAAGGAAGGGTATCACTACCCTTCAGGCCCTATCAGATGCACCCGTAGGTTGCAGACAGCAGGATCTCACCTACCCCGACCCTTGCCGGGGACCCCTTTCCAACCGCGGGCTCGGATCCAACCCAGTAGACCGACGCCACGACAGCACCACTACCGGGACTTCCTCTCCGCGGCCACTTAATCGTTGTAAGGGTCGATCTCGACCGCAGGGCACCGGTATGACCTACGAAGCCGACTCCGAACCCCTGGACCACCTCTTGTACTGCATCTGGACTAGCCATTCTCCGAGTCCACGCGCCACCTCCTCTGTAGCTCCCAGACGATGTGTGTAATAGCCGTTGAAACGGCGTTCCAGCCAAACTCATCCCTACACATTCTCTGGACCAAGTTGTCCGGAGTTGTGTCCTCCCCGCATGTGGCAAGCATGCGGTCACGCATTGTGCGAAAACGCGGGCACACGAACAAAACGTGTTCCGCCGTTTCCTCTAAACCATTGCACACTGGGCATTCGGGAGAATCCGCATGCCCGAAACGGTGTAGATACTGTCGGAAGCAACCATGACCTGTAAGGACCTGTGTCAGGTGGAATGTGACTTCCCCATGGCGCCTATTAATCCAACTATCTACCCTCGGTATCAACCTATAGGTCCACCTTCCTTTGGTGGAACTGTCCCACGCGCGCTGCCATTTGACCATAGAGGCCATCCTGACAGTCCTGCGTATGCCTCTTGTGCCGCGCATTTCGAAGCACTCCATGTCCTCACTGATAAGAATGCTGATAGGCACCATACCAGTAATGACGCAGAGAGCGTCGTGTGACACGGTACGGTACGCGCTCGCAACCCTCAGGCACATAAGCCTGTAAGTACTTTCCAGCTTCCGTCGGTAGCATTTAGTACTTAGCGCGGTGCCCCACGCCGGGCCGCCATACCTAAGTATGGATGTAGCAACACTAGCCAGAAGCTTGCGCTTACTGGCGTACACCGCAGAGCTATTGGACATCATCCGGGACAGTGCCGCAATAGCTGTGGAGGCTCTTTTACAGGCATAATCGACGTGGCTACCGAAGGTAAGCTTATCGTCGATCATCACGCCCAAGTGTTTGACGGAGCGCTTTGACAGGATAGTACAGTCTCCTACACTGATCTCCGTCTGCTGCTCCGACTTCAGGTTGTTAACAACCGTCACCTCTGTCTTGTGGTGAGCCAGCTCCAGTTTCCTGGACCGCATCCACGCCTCCACAACCTTGATCGAGTGGTTGGTAGTCAACTTTACCTCCTCGATCGTTTCACCGTAGACTTCGAGCGTAATGTCGTCGGCAAATCCGACAATCACCACTCCCACTGGATACTCTAACCTCAACACCTCGTCGTACATGACATTCCATAACACCGGACCCAGGATGGAACCTTGCGGGACTCCTGAGGTTATGTGAAAGCACTTCCGACCCACCTCCGTGTCGTAGACTAGTACACGATTCTGAAAGTAACTTCCGAGAATCTTGTACAGGTACTCCGGTATCCCCAGACGCAAGAGCGCATCGGCAATAGCAGACCAGCTGGCGCTATTAAACGCATTCCTTACATCCAGAGTCACTACCGCGCAAAAGCGAATTCCCCTCCTCTTAGGCTCGAGTGCTTTCTCGGCGGTTTTTGTAACCGACAAGATAGCGTCTACGGTGGACCTCCCCTTCCGGAAGCCGTACTGGTTACTCGAAAGACCATTTTCGCCCTCGGTGAACCGCAACATTCTATTGAGGATGATCTTTTCGAGCACCTTCCCCGCCGTGTCAATCAAGCATATTGGTCTATATGCCGACGGGTCTCCGGGTGGTTTCCCCGCCTTTGGCAATAGTACCAGGCTCTGCCTCTTCCAAGCTTCTGGGAAAACTCCCTCGTCCAGGCATTTCTGCATAGCAGACCTGAACATCTCGGGAGCCTCTGCAATAGCTACTTTTAAGGCCAGGTTCGGAACTCCGTCCGGACCTGGGGCCTTACCTACGCTAAGGGACTTAGCTATCCCCGCAAGTTCCACATCGGTGACCCTCTCCTCATCGCCAGCCCCAGTCCCCGGCTGTCCTACGAAAGGAGGCCAAGGACTAGGATCATGACGCGGAAAAAGTCCTCCAATGATCCCCTCCAACATCTCTGGAGATTGCTCTGTAGGAGCCATCACACCTCTCGTCTTGGCCATAACGATCCTGTAGGCGTCACCCCACGGGTTCGTATTGGCACTCTGACAGAGACCCTCAAAGCAGGCCTTTTTGCTTGCTCTTATCTCGGTCTTAAGTGCGGCTTTTGCAGCGGCGAACACCACCCGCCGTTCGTTTCGCTCTTCCTCTGATCGTGCTCGCTGCATCCGCCGCCTAGCCCGTAGGCAGGCGCGGCGCAGGTCCGCAATCGCGTCGGTCCACCAGTAAGCCGGTGGCCTCCCATTTCTAGGGTGGACTCGCCTAGGCATGGTCGCATCACACGCACGTGAGAGCACCGCTACCAGCTCGTCGCCGTCTAAACCGATTAAGTTTCGCTCACGGCGGAGCGCCTCCCTAAATACCCCTTCGTCGAAGTATGATGTCTTCCACCTGCGAGGGCTTGGCCTTGGCCTAGCCGCCTCTTCTTCTATCCGCTGTCTGCTGTTATTGTAGTCGATACTGTAGCGAACCGCCAGGTGGTCGCTGTGAGTGTAGCCATCATCTACTCTCCAGTTCGAACTACTTGTTAGGCCAGGACTACAAAAGGTCACGTCAATAATTGACTCCGCTCCGTTTCGACAAAAGGTACTCTTGGTACCGACATTAGCCAAGTCGACATCTAAGATGGCCAGTGTTTCTAGCAGGATCTGACCCCGCTGGTTCGTGAAACGGCTTCCCCATTCCACGGCCCAGGCATTAAAGTCGCCCGCTATTACCACCGGTCTTCGCCCTGTTAGCACGGTCGTTAAGCGGTCCAGCATTTGCGTGAACTGCTCGATCGGCCACCGCGGAGGCGCATAACAGCTACAGAAGAAGACCCCGTTTACTTTGGCGACCACGAAGCCCTCACAGGTAGTAGACACCAACTCCTGAACGGGGTATTTACCCGTCGTCCATATCGCCGCCATTTTTCTGGTCCCATCCGCGACCCAGTTGCCGTTGCCGGCGGGTACTCGGTATGGGTCCGATATGATGGCGATATCCGTCTCCCACTCAGAAACTGCCTGGCGGCGATATGGACGACGGGTAAATACCCCGTGCAGGAGTTGGTGTCTACTACCTATGAGGGCTTCGTGGTCGCCAAAGTAAACGGGGTCTTCTTCTGTAGCTGTTATGCGCCTCCGCGGTGGCCGATCGAGCGGTTCACGCAGATGCTGGACCGCTTAACGACCGTGCTAACAGGGCGAAGGCCGGTGGTAATAGCGGGTGACTTTAATGCCTGGGCTGTGGAATGGGGAAGCCGTTTCACGAACCAGCGGGGTCAGATCCTGCTAGAAACACTGGCCATCTTAGATGTCGACTTGGCTAACGTCGGTACCAAGAGTACCTTTAGTCGAAACGGAGCGGAGTCAATTATTGACGTGACCTTTTGTAGTCCTGGCCTAACAAGTAGTTCGAACTGGAGAGTAGATGATGGCTACACTCACAGCGACCACCTGGCGGTTCGCTACA
This sequence comes from Aedes albopictus, assembly GCF_035046485.1. Classification (NCBI taxonomy): domain Eukaryota; kingdom Metazoa; phylum Arthropoda; class Insecta; order Diptera; family Culicidae; genus Aedes; species Aedes albopictus. The sequence continues at coordinate 431,619,840 of NC_085137.1, forward strand.
GTATCGACTACAACAACAGCAGACAGCGGATAGAAGAAGAGGCGGCTAGGCCAAGGCCAAGCCCTCGTAGGTGGAAGACATCATACTTCGACGAAGAGGTATTTAGGGAAGCGCTCCGCCGTGAGCGAAACTTAATCGGTTTAGACGGCGACGAGCTGGTAGCGGTGCTCTCACGTGCGTGTGATGCGACCATGCCTAGGCGAGTCCACCCTAGAAATGGGAGGCCACCGGCTTACTGGTGGACCGACGCGATTGCGGACCTGCGCCGCGCCTGCCTACGGGCTAGGCGGCGGATGCAGCGAGCACGATCAGAGGAAGAGCGAAACGAACGGCGGGTGGTGTTCGCCGCTGCAAAAGCCGCACTTAAGACCGAGATAAGAGCAAGCAAAAAGGCCTGCTTTGAGGGTCTCTGTCAGAGTGCCAATACGAACCCGTGGGGTGACGCCTACAGGATCGTTATGGCCAAGACGAGAGGTGTGATGGCTCCTACAGAGCAATCTCCAGAGATGTTGGAGGGGATCATTGGAGGACTTTTTCCGCGTCATGATCCTAGTCCTTGGCCTCCTTTCGTAGGACAGCCGGGGACTGGGGCTGGCGATGAGGAAAGGGTCACCGATGTGGAACTTGCGGGGATAGCTAAGTCCCTTAGCGTAGGTAAGGCCCCAGGTCCGGACGGAGTTCCGAACCTGGCCTTAAAAGTAGCTATTGCAGAGGCTCCCGAGATGTTCAGGTCTGCTATGCAGAAATGCCTGGACGAGGGAGTTTTCCCAGAAGCTTGGAAGAGGCAGAGCCTGGTACTATTGCCAAAGGCGGGGAAACCACCCGGAGACCCGTCGGCATATAGACCAATATGCTTGATTGACACGGCGGGGAAGGTGCTCGAAAAGATCATCCTCAATAGAATGTTGCGGTTCACTGAGGGCGTAAATGGTCTTTCGAGCAACCAGTATGGCTTCCGGAAGGGGAGGTCCACCGTAGACGCTATCTTGTCGGTTACAAAAACCGCCGAGAAAGCACTCGAGCCTAAGAGGAGGGGAATTCGCTTCTGCGGGGTAGTGACTCTGGATGTAAGGAATGCATTTAATAGCGCCAGTTGGGCTGCTATTGCCGATGCGCTCTTGCGTCTGGGGATACCGGAGTACTTGTACAAGATTCTCGGAAGCTACTTCCAGAATCGCGTACTGGTTTACGACACGGAGGTGGGTCGGAAGTGCTTTCACATAACCTCAGGAATCCCGCAAGGTTCCATCCTGGGTCCGGTGTTATGGAATGTCATGTACGACGAGGTGTTGAGGTTAGAGTACCCAGTGGGAGTGGTGATTGTCGGATTTGCCGACGATATTACGCTCGAAGTCTACGGTGAAACGATCGAGGAGGTGAAGTTGACTACCGACCACTCGATCAAGGTTGTGGAGGCGTGGATGCGGTCCAGAAAACTGGAGCTGGCTCACCACAAGACAGAGGTGACGGTTGTTAACAACATGCAGTCGGCGCAGCAGACGGAGATCAGTGTAGGAGAGTGCACTATCCTGTCGAAGCGCTCTGTCAAGCACTTGGGCGTGATGATCGACGATAAGCTTACCTTCGGTAGCCACGTCGATTATGCCTGTAAAAGAGCCTCCACAGCTATTGCGGCACTGTCCCGGATGATGTCCAATAGCTCAGCGGTGTACGCCAGTAAGCGCAAGCTTCTGGCTAGTGTTGCTACGTCCATACTTAGGTATGGCGGCCCGGCGTGGGGTACCGCGCTAAGTACTGAATGCTACCGACGGAAGCTGGAAAGTACTTACAGGCTTATGTGTCTGAGGGTTGCAAGCGCGTACCGTACCGTGTCACACGACGCTCTCTGTGTCATTACTGGTATGGTGCCCATCAGCATTCTTATCAGTGAGGATATGGAGTGCTTCGAAATGCGCGGCACAAGAGGCATACGCAAGACTGTCAGGATGGCCTCTATGGTTAAATGGCAGCGCGCGTGGGACAGTTCCACCAAAGGAAGGTGGACCCATAGGTTGATACCGAGGGTAGATAGTTGGATCAATAGGCGCCATGGGGAAGTTTCATTCCACCTGACACAGGTCCTTACAGGTCATGGTTGCTTCCGACAGTATCTACACCGTTTCGGGCATGCGGATTCTCCCGAATGCCCAGTGTGCAATGGTTTAGAGGAAACGGCGGAACACGTTTTGTTCGTGTGCCCGCGTTTTCGCACAATGCGTGACCGCATGCTTGCCACATGCGGGGAGGACACAACTCCGGACAACTTGGTCCAGAGAATGTGTAGGGATGAGATTAGCTGGAATGCCGTTTCAACGGCTATCACCCATATCGTCTGGGAGCTACAGAGGAGGTGGCGCGTGGACTCGGAGAATGGCTAGTCCAGATGCAGTACAAGAGGTGGTCCAGGGGTTCGAAGTCGGCTTCGTAGGTCATACCGGTGCCCTGCGGTCGAGATCGACCCTTACAGCGATTAAGTGGCCGCGGAGAGGAAGTCCCGGTAGCGGTGCTGTCGTGGCGTCAGTCTACTGGGTTGGATCTGAGCCCGCGGTTGGAAAGGGGTCCCCGGCAAGGGTCGGGGTAGGTGAGACCCTGCTGTCTGCAACCAACGGATGCAGCTGATAAGGCCTGAAGGGTAGTGATACCCTTGCCTTCAGCAGGTCAGACCGGGTTGCATGTGGGCATCAGTTCTTGATGTCCGCTCAGCAGTAGGGCGCGGGCGGGGTTGACCCTGCCCGCCTTCCGTGAACAAAGGGAGTGGCGAGGACCACTCGGGAAACTGGCTAAGCGCCAGCAGGCTATCGTGATGGACTCTCCAGAGCGAGTCATCGATGTTCGTTGCTGCTAGGCTACGGCAGCTAACCTTGAGGGTGCGATATGCACTAGCCCCTCTCTGAAGCAATACCTTCTTGGTGGTTCCGGAGAGACGTAGGGTTTGGCGACCATAGGAATGTGTTTTAGTGGGTCGAGGAGAGAGTAGTCCTGGCTTCTACCGGCATTGTAGAAGACGGCCTCATCCCCACACTACCCTAACCTTCCTGTTAGGGTGTCTGATGAGCAGATTTATCCCCCTATGGTTTAAAAGGAAAAAAAAAAAAAAAGACTGACTGCACATATCTATGGTTGCTACTTCGCGATTGATCCGAATCAATGACAGTCGCAGTCTTTTCTTGTAGTTATGATTCTTTAACTTTGGCTCGGAGTATTGTAACTATAGAATCCATTGAGTGGGCTCTTAATAGCTTTGCTCCTTTCAAATCTCCTGGGGCAGATGGGATTTATCCTATTTTGCTTCAGAAGGGGTTTGATTATTTCAAACATGTTTTGAAAAAACTACTTGTTTGCAGTTTTGCTACAGGGTATATTCCCAAATCCTGGGGGGATCGAAGTAAGCATCGTCGCGGTCGGACGTGTTTTGTTTTGCTTGACAGCATTTTTTCGCGTTCTTGTTTTGTGCGGTTCCCGTGATACTTTCGCCGATACTTTATCATCCGGAGTGATTTGCGTTGCCCACTGGACTGGGTGCTACACCTCTCGTGATCAGTAGTGCTTTTGGTGTTGGGTTCGGATTGGTAGTTCCTGTATCGTTTTTAAAGGCTGCCATCCGAAAGAGAAATCGAAGTGTTTCATCGCTCGCTGCTGGTTAATCGTTCGGAGCTGTGCCACCCAGACAGTGACTTCCGATGAAGGATATCGCGGGTTTTGTGATATGAAGTGGCCCGCAGATTTTAGAAGTTGTGTTAGGTCAATTGTGAAAGGGAGAGTGGGGCTTTTAGAGATGTACTGAGTTACTGCGAAGATGCTGTGCGCGAGTTTAGGTTTGGCCGAATCGGATCGTTTTTTCATTGTGACGTGACTATGTGCAACACTACATTATTGACCAGATAATCCGGTTATCTACATTGGACAACGGGACGTCGCAAGTTTTATTCCTCAAGCGGATCCACGGATGAGTTAACAAAATTCGGTGAGAACGTTTCATGCTTCTTTTATCTTTATCTATTTATACAACAACATACCTAATTTCATCAATCTCGGAGCGTTTGGTACGGTATGTCCACGCATCCTTCCTCCCCTGTAGATTCGAGAGTGATCCGATTTAAACAAATGTTTTTTTTTTTGAAATCGAATCATTTCAAAGAATCATCTTTGCGGTAAACGCTGCGCAGTAGGCCTGGCCGCTTTGATGCTTGTGTCATATCTTTGATATGCTGCAATCATCAATATTGACAAGAAAAATAATCAGGCGTAATATAACCTGATTATTTTCCAGGATGCTTTCTTGTACTGGCTGCGCAAGTGTTAGATTAGATTAGATTAGATTAGGGTATATTCCCAAATCCTGGCGGGATATTACTGTAAAGTATATTCCAAAAGTGGGTCGTGCGTCGTATGAAGAAGCAAAGAGTTTCAGACCTATCAGTTTGACCTCTTTTCTTCTGAAATGCTTAGAACGCATTGTGGATCATCACATCCGTGATGTTCATCTGGCCAACGAGCCTCTTCATGTGAACCAACATGCCTACCAATCTGGTAAGTCCACTGTGACTCTTTTACACAAGGTTGTTTACGATATAGAGAAAGCATTCGCTCAAAAGCAGTCTTGTCTGGGTGTTTTCTTAGATATCGAGGGTGCCTTTGACAACGTGCCTTTCGATGCCATATTGGAAGCCGCACGGAGTCATGGTATATCTCCAATAATTTCCAATTGGATTCACCAAATGCTCAAAAACCGATATCTCTTCTCGACATTGCGTCTAGCAGGGATTAGGAAATTGAGTGTTTGTGGATGCCCCCAAGGGGGAGTCTTATCACCGCTTTTGTGGAATCTCGTAGCAGATACGCTATTGAGGCAACTCAATAATAGCGGTTTTCCTACTTATGGTTTTGCCGACGACTATCTAACATTGTTAGTTGGTATGTGCATCAGCACCCTTTTCGACCTGATGCAAAACGCCCTTCAGGTAGTTGAGGGTTGGTGTCGCCAATATGGCCTTTCGGTTAATCCGAGTAAAACATCTATTGTTCTTTTCACGGAAAGGCGAAACCGTAATGGCGTTCGACTTTTGCGTCTCTTTGATTCTGAAATCGATGTGACTGAACAGGTAAAGTTCGTTGGAGTCATTCTTGATTCCAAGCTTTCCTGGACACCTCACATTGAGTTCAGAATCAAGAAAGCGTGTATGGCCTTCGGGCAATGCCGGCGAACCTTTGGTACAACTTGGGGTCTAAAACCCAAGTATATCAAATGGATTTACACAACTGTGGTTCGGCCAATATTGGCTTATGGATGTCTTGTGTGGTGGCAAAAGGGCGAAGTGAGAACGGTCCAATCAAAATTAGGCCATCTCCAAAGGATGTGCTTAATGGCGATGTCTAGAGCGTTCTCTTCAACTCCCACGGCAGCGCTCGAAGTTCTCTTTGACGTTGCCCCACTACACATTTATCTCAAACAAGAAGCACTTTCTTGCACTTACCGGTTACGGGTACTCGGTCTACTAGAGGAAACTCCTGTGAACCGCACATCAACACACACCTCGTTGTTTTCACTTTTAGTGAATTGGAACAAAATTGTTCTTGCTCCAAGTGATCTTACAATTGCTTGTAATTTTCCATATAGGACATTTTCCACGAAGTTCCCTTCCCGGGAAGAGTGGACATCTGGTTATCTGGAAAGAAGTTTTTCAGACGGCATCGTATGTTACACTGATGGCTCCCTTCTCGAAGGTCGAGCAGGTGCTGGTGTTTATTCTCGTGAGCTAAGGCTGTATCAGTCTCACTCACTTGGTAGACACTGCACCGTTTTTCAGGCCGAAATCTTTGCTCTTATGTGCGGAGTGCAATCAGCACTTCAGCAGCACGTAATGTGCAAAATAATATACTTCTGTTCAGATAGCCAGGCTGCTATTAAAGCACTTGCTTCGGCCAACTCTAGGTCGAAGATAGTTATCGCTTGTCGAACTCAAATCGAGGAGCTGAATTCAGCAAACGCTGTTCACCTTGTATGGGTACCTGGCCATTCTTCCATCGCTGGAAATGAATTGGCTGATGAGTTAGCTAGCACTGGAGCATCACATGACCTCATTGGCCCTGAGCCAGCTATTCCGATATCGAAGTGTTGGGTAAAGCTTCAGATTCACACCTGGGCTGCCACTCAACACAGACAATACTGGAATAGTTTGGAGTCATGTCGTCAAACCAAATTGTATTGTACTGAGCCATCTCCAAGGGTGGCGAAGTATCTTACAAATCTGTCAAAGCAGAATTGCAGCATTCTGGTCAAAGCATTGACTGGCCACTGCCGACTCCGCTATCACATGGCGAATATTCAGCAAGCTGATTCATTTGCATGTGATAGCTGTGAATCCGATTATGGAACTTCGTATCATTTGATATGCAACTGTCCAGTTTTTGCGCAACTGCGTTTCCGAGTATTCGGTAAACACTTATTAAGTGAAACTGACTTCAGAAACCTGAATCTTCAGGATATTCTGTTGTTCTTAACCCGCTGTGGTAAAGAGCTATAGGCTCTCTTTCACTTTATGCGTTATTACAGTGCCCTTTTCAGGGCGCTGTTTGAACCCATTGTGGTACGCTTGTGCGTTAGTACCCTCTTCCAGGGTATTTTTCCTATTTCCCTACCTGTCCCTATCCCCATCCAAATCCTTTTTCCTTCCTTTTCCCTCAGGTAGATGATGAAATAGGCTGTTATTTTGGCGATGGCACAAATGTCCCAAATGGAGGATAACGTGCCTCTGGAGCCGGCCTTCTGATACCTGATACCTGATATCCAATGATTTCAAAACCTTGATCAGCTAGCTTTTTAAGGAGTTCGCCTGAACTGAAACTTTTGTAACATGCTCTCAACGAAATCATTGGTAATTTCGAGTCATCATCTATACTGAAGCTCATTCGAAGGACTGTTAGACAATCTTCTGGAGGCCATTGATGCTTTTCTTATAATATTGTTTGTGGAATCCCACTTAGCTTAGCTTAGACTGACTGCACATATCTATGGTTGCTACTTCGCGATTGATCCGAATCAATGACAGTCGCACAATGAATAAACTGAATAATCGACAGGAAGTGGTCAACATTCTCACTGTGCAACCTTCAGAGGCTCTCTTTAACGGTACAATAACGGTGCCGGCCCCGTCCTTGCAGTCAGGTTGGGAGAGGGGAGGAATATTAGTACCAACCTTTGTTATGTGAAAGTTGGCGTTTACCGCACGTCTCCACCAAAGGTTGAAGGAAGGGTTGTTTGTTAGTGGGAAAGGTATCGTTGGGTCGGGATTCACTCTGATAAATGATATGACCTTTAGATTTTAATGCCATAACCGTCGCGCTATTGTTCACATCACGCGGAAAGCAAACAATCGACCACCCACGTCGGGTGGTCGCTCATTATTGTTCGTGCAGTTGAAAATCGGAATTTTTGGCACGCGAATTTTTCTCCTAAATCGTGCGTCGGACGTACGTCGGGCAAAGTGCGCTGGATAGAGGACCAGATCCGCTGCCCAGCGCACTACGTCCGACGTTAGGTTTCAGGTACGGATTTTAAGAAAAATCGATTGTCGCGTGTGGGGAAACTTCGGGTTTCAACCGCGACGACAATATTTATTATAAAAGACGTGACAAAAATTAACAACCTATCTCGCTATTGTTCGCTACATGCGGTAAGCAAACAATCGATCACCAACGTGAGGTGATCGCTTAATACTCAAATAATCTAGTGCACATATACGGATATTCCTGCGCGATACTCGCGGTACATTCACAGCAAGAAACAGCACAATACTCTATTGTTTGTGGAATCCCACTCCCGATAAACTCATTAAATCTTGATTCTTCCATCGGAAGGGAAGTAAAGCCGAGTATTCCGAAATGAACTAGTCTAAAGTCTAAAATCTCATTAACCTTTTAGGACGCGCGCCTATATGTTGCTAAAACTGCACCGCATTCGCGCTGTATACGACAATCGAGGTTTTTTTTTGGTAGTGTTGTACTTTTTCCATCGGTGCGCGTCCTGAAGGATTAATAAAGATTTAAAAAAAATCTACTAAACCTCTAGGGACCCCCACCCCCTTCTCACATATACACCTATGAAGCATCTGAAACGCACTGAAATGCCTTGCAGCGTCTCGAGCAGCCCTCCCCAACCCTTCTAAACCTAAACACCTAAACACCCCTGAAATCGTATTTTGGACTCTTCTAATGCCCGCTCAAGCTTCCTGAAATGCTATGTAACTTCCCGAAATCTACTGAAATGCCTTGAAACCCATGTGAATAGCTTTTGAAACTGCCAAAAGCCCCTGTAAACTACTTTTAAACTTTTCTAAAGCCCGCTGACACTCTTCGATACTCTTTGAAACGCCCCTATGACCCCCGTAAACATCTTTTAAAGTCTCTCAACCTTCCGGCAGTCACGCGGTTGGCCACTACCGCCAGCACCGCGCTAATGCGAAGTACAAAAAGCTTGATTTTTTCATCGTGTTGTACAAAATACAACAGCGCGATCGCTCGTGGGTTAAAATCCTCTGGAGCCAGCTGTAAAACTATGAAACCTTTATGAACCCCAAAACCCTTTTAATTTCTATCAAACTCTCACAAATCCTCTGAATGTCCCCGAAACCTCACCCAACCCACTGAAACGCCTTGCAGCCCCTCTGAAACCCCTTTTAAGCCCACTGAATATTGCTGAAACCTCCCTGGAACGCCTTCAAAATCACTCTGAAACTCCCTTTGAATCCATCTGAAACTCTGCCGATATTACTTCAAAATTTCCTAGCCATTTACTCTCCTTTAACTTATTTGTAAGTATGAAATTCAATAAGGTATTGTATTTTTCAATCATTGATAGACTTTCTAGCAAATCTTCGAAGAGAAAAAAAAAAATAAATAATCACACGTCAGTTTGCATGACAGTTAGCAGCTGAACGAACCATGAATACATGGTTACATGCACCAATTAAGAGTGTTCTTTCAATGTTGCTTTCGTTAGCGGTAGCAAAACTCAACCTATGGCAAAAGCGGTGTGAGAATATTTTGGTGGGAACAAATGTTTCAGGTGTGAATCTATTACATACGAGGTAAAATTACGAATAAAATTAGAGAATGAGCCTACACAAATGAATTTGTGTTCTTTCGACCCATTACCAAAATGAAGGTTTAAGTGTATTCTCGGACTTCCACACCGCGGTTTTTGAACTTCATCGAACGATATTTTCGGGATCCTGCTGTCGATTTTGATTCTTTTTGCACAAAAATGAAGATAATTACTTATATTCTTCTACTCGAAACTTTGAAAAATCTTTCGGAAAAGTAGTAGATTTCTTGACAATCAGTCAAAATTTGTCACTTTTTGCGGTGGTGTCCCGTTACGCGGTATTTTTTATTTTTGTTTTTCGATGTAAAAAGGATCAATTCCCAAGTAGAAATCATAAATTAATTCTTCTATTAAAATCTGATCTACACAACAATTTTTGGAAACAAACGTTTGATTCTTGTGCAAAACGTAACGCGTGGAGTGTGTCATATGGTTTTCAAAGGTTTCTAAAAGTATATTTATTGATAATCCTTTTATGATTTCTTTATCGAATCAGACTGTTGCAGAGAAACCATCCATTGAAAATTTCAATTTGATTCTCCAGTATCAGTCCAGGAGGTGGTATTGAAGGATCTCTCAAAATTACTCAAAGAATTTACAGTACTGTTCCTAAAGATATACATAAAGATATTCTAGCACAATACGTCAGTTGTCCAAAGCTCCAAATCTGTTGAACAAAAAAACAAAACCAAAATAATCCTTAGCGATGTTTCTTATTAAACACCGAAATAAAAATTTGAAAGTCCCAACAACACTCATGTGAATATTTCAAGTAGTTCCTGAATAGATGATGTACAAGGCATTCAAAATTCATGGTTTCGGTATACTACTTACTTGATACTTGGTGGACTACAACTCGTAGCGGTGAGTCCACGCCGAATAACAGATTCTCCTCCACTGGTCTCCATCCAGGACCAATCGCAGTTGCCCTGAACAATCAAGGTCCTCAGGTCTCAACTACAAAAAGCTAACGTATGAGCGGCCTTCAACTAACCCGACGCGACGGCCCCTGCCTGATGGTTGTCATGGTTTTAGCCCACTGCAGCCTACCAAAACGTAGTTCATGCAACGCCGCGCCGCCAGATACCGTCCTCCAGTTTATCTCCGAGTATTGTTCGCGGCATATGAGAGCATCCAACCAACTAACAGAGGCCCTGTTCCACATCTTGAAAATGGCTTTTTCAGTCTCGACAAAATTCAAATACTGCTATTTAATTTCGTCCAACGGTTCGGTCGCATATAGGACCTTCATCGAAGACCGCAAAACAATTGGATGCTTGTGGAAAAAGTTATTGCTTTATTACCGATTAGTGATCCAACGAACGGCTTTTTGTTTTGTTTTATCAGCAGCACTGCAGCTGCTGCCTTGGCTGCTGCTGTTTCTGGGGTGGTGATGCCGAAGGAAAGTTTCACAAATGATGTTTCTACAAGAAGCGCTGATCGATTTGAATTAAGGAGACAAGGAGCGACCTCTGGGATTTTTTGTTTGAAAGTGTAACTTTTCCCATAGTAAATCCTATGTAAACTTTGAACCGCTTGCGCTAAATTATAGTTTCACCGATTGCGCTGAAATTTTGTACTGTTCATATGGAACCTAAATGGGATCGAAAAAGTCAACTGGAGTGAGAATTTGATGTTTGTCCCATACTAATGCTCAGTCGGAAGATCGTTCTTCCCAGCAGCCCTGTTGATCTCGTCGCGTTGGAGGTTCCAGCCACAGCTTGTCCGTCGTTGTTGAGTCGAATTCTGTCCCACCGTTCAACAATGTCTCGAAGTGCTCACTTTTCTTGGCTGCTACCATTGTTTTATTTGTCAGCAAGTGACACATGGGGTCATTGTGCATGACGGAAGAAGGCGCAGTTTTTCTCCGCGTACCATTGACACTTTTAAAAAAAACCTCCGCATATCATTCTGTTCCATCCTCTCTTGCACCTGAGCAATCAAATTTTTCTCATACTATCTTTTCTTTTTACGGTGGATTCGTTATTCGACCACATCGCTCCTGGCTCTGCCGGTTCCATGACACTGGCGCGGCATCCGGCTTCTGGCAGCATTTTTCTCCTGCGGTACCTACTATCGAACACTCCTCGTCGAACCACTTGTTCCTAAAGTCGTCTATAAGCAGCACCTAAGTCCTCCAGCGCTGCTCTACTCATAGCTTCGTGGATAGACTCGCACAGAGTGTTGAGATTATCGCTCTAGTTGATCTAATGTATCCACTCGTCCAGTTGGATATCCTAAGTCAGCTACCCAACCGTCTGCTGAATGTTGAACCGCACGATCGCCCAGTTCCTAAAATCCGACACAGGTAATAATCAAGCTTGAATCTTACTAACTAGGATATAGTTATCTGAGGCTATGTTGGGGCCCCTAAAAGTTCTAACGTCAATGACGTCCGAGAATTCGACCAGCCCTTGGTTGATTTGGTTGCAAACTTTACCGTTTGGATTGGCCGCAGGTTTGTACTTGTAGGTATCCCTGCGTGCAAAGAAGGTAAGAAGGTGAAATCTCTTTTTATGCATGTTTTTTTATATACTTTTAATTTATGCACCTTTTTATGTCCTGCATAAAAAGAGGAAAATCTACTCAGAACCAATATTGTGCATAAGAATATTCAATAATGACGGAAACTATTGCAACGGTGGCCAGAGGGTGTTTATAGTGGAGTGCAAAGGAAGGTTATAGGGGCGTTGAGGGGGTCTCAAGGGGTTTCAGCAGGGTACCAGGAGATCAGGAGAGTTTTCAAGGGTTTTCGGAGGAGTTTTCGGGGATTTCGGAGCCTCTCAGGTGCGTTACATGGAGTCCGAGGGGGTTTAAGTTTAAGGAGGATTTTGGAGGCATTTCAGGATGTTTCAGAGCATTTTCGGATTCAGAGGCGTTACGAAAGCGTTACGGAGGAGTTTTTGGGGTTTCGGAGTCTCTCAGGTGCATTGAATGGGGTGCGAAGGAGTTTAAGGGGGATTTCAGAGGCATTTCAGGAAGTTTCAGAGCATTTTTGGCGTGCTTCAAAGGTGTTACGGAAGCTTTACGCATGTGCTTTCGGGGGTTTCGGAGCCTCTCAGGTGCGATACATGGGGTCCGAGGGGTTCAAAGGGTCATATTTCACGCCTGATATGGTTGTCAGGAAAATCACACGTATAAGAATTCCTCCACTTTCTCGATGATATATTTATCTATCACGACCTTGAACGTGATACTACTTCTTGGAGGAATCCTGTCGTGCTCGGTTCCTCAGGTCATCAGCATGTGCATAAGGTACTTTATTTTTTACTCATTAACCTCCAGTCTGACAATTCATTGCTCTTTAGAGTTTCAGGCGAATGTGTAGTTCTGTAACCGTTTCAAATGTCCTGGCGATGAATTCGTCCGCAAAGTAAATAAATCGACCGGATTCCGGGAAAATCGTACACCGATGTTGAGCCCTGCTCGATGCACTACACCTTCCAGTGAGATGGGGCAAGATGGAGCCAGACATGTCCAAACACTGCACTGCACGAGGAGTCGATGCTCAAACACACCACCGTGGGTGCCAAGCCACCACCTAGCTCTCCGTGTTTCAGAACGAACACGCACCGTGTCTGGCTCAACACCGGTGTCGGTGGCGGTGCTCAGGCACTGGGCACGGTGTTTGACGCTTCGGGTAACACGGAGCCCGAGTGTTTCCGATTATGCAAAACACTCGTGCGAGTTCAAGCGCTCGGTGCCGTTCATTCTCCAGCACCAGTTGCAAATGCTGTTGGTCGACGACGAGAGTGAAGTACTTGGCGGCTCCTTTTGTGTCTTTCTCGTCCCTTCTGACTCAGTGGCTCTGATGCAGCCAAGCTACCAGGCACTGTGGCCAAGCTCACTGCCTCGGTGTTTCATACAATCGGAAACACTCGGCCTCCGTGTCCAACCAAAACTGAAACACGGGGCCGAAACTGAGGCTCGAGTTATAACACCGACACGAGTGTTTCGCCAGTCGCACTGCGTGTTCATCAGTAGAAGCTGAACGAATGTGGTGATATGAACACACACGGTGGTGTGTTTACGGGCAAACACGCCACCGGTGCGGCACGGTTTGGTGTTTTGCCCATGTCTGACCTAAGGTGGCAGCCTCTCCAACGCGATGTAGGCAGCGCGACCCCGGTAAGGTAGCCACCACGAAAAATGAAGATAACAGAAGAAAATGCGAACGATACTTTCAGAATTCGAAATTACCATCGTGAGGCGAAATTACCATTGTTAGAAAGAGAGGAAAGATACTTAAAATAGGCGTCCCGTATCACCTTAAGGTTCTTCCATTAACCCTCCTAGGATGTAAGGTTTGGTGCACCTCGCTGGCGTAGTGCACACCCAGCGTACCCCAACATCTTAATAGGGTTAAAAATCATACGGGCCGTTTTCAAAGTATCTCATACAGCTAAGTGGATCTAATCAGTAAGCATAGGCCTGCTCAAACTTTTTCCTGTTTCACTTCTTGATTTATGAATGAACGTGGGCTCAACGTGTCATCTTCTGCGTTGCCATTTCCAACGTCATCATGGGATGTAATTTTGTTTCAACTGCGTGGTATTTGCCTTTTTCCCGCTCTCGATGACTGACTTGAACGTACCTTTCTCATGGTGGCAACTTTTAAGAAAGCCGTCCGCCGGCCAAATAAATATTGGCTGAAAAGTCTGGAAACTCTCACGGCGCGCGTCTTGATGAACTCCAAAACCGACGACGACGACGGTGACGTTCAGTCAGAACTCGACCGCGCCGCGTGGCGGCACGTGACATCGGTGGATGGGCAATAACCGTTGGTTCCGTTGGGCAGGGATGGCAGGCTGCTGGATAACAGTGAGGGAACGTCTCCAGACAAGCTGGGATACTTTGCTCGCTTGTTTGTTTGTTTGCTGTGTAATAATACAGCGCAATGTACCGCGAATAACTCTCGGCGAGTCAAGTCGAGTGAGTGAGTGCACCTACATGGTGTGCAGACTGTAGGTAAAAGAAATGGATCTTCGAAGTCGAGAAACAGCGAGAGAGAGCGGGACACGAGGCAAACAACACGAAATATGCAATTTCATAAATCTGAAACTTTAAATTGGACGAGTATCTGTTTCCATGAACTTGATATCAGAGCAGCAGAACCGGGATGGTGGCCGGCCATGCTACAGAGCGGTTGTTTGTTGGCAGTAAACGGCAGGATGATCGTGATGGACTGTTATTCACCGGAGGGCAATCACGGGTTGGGAAACTTTCCTCCAACTATAACAAGATGATGGGATCAAACATTCTTTATGGCATTGCTGTGCTATTACGAAAAAATGGAACCCATGTAAAACTCTTTTTAACTGTCACGTGCGATGTATTTGCTAATCATATGATTGCTAACGATTTTTACCTTTCTCGCACACTAACTTTTTTTAAATAAATATTAAGGGACATTTGTTTTGAGATTTCCAGAATCAATTTGTAAAAAAAATCTGAAATTTTGCAATAAAACATAGGGTGAATTTTCTAAAGACTTATGGAATAGGAATCATTTCTACAGTACCGCTATGCAAGAACACTAATAAATATGAACAGAAAATTAAATGTCTAAATTAACAAATCACCATACCTGTAATTTGTTACCGTTCACTTGTTCGATTGGAAAAACAATCTCATATGGGGCGGCTAATGACAACGCAACAGCAGCCTCTCTCGGGTCGTCGGGCGAGTGTCAGGCCAGCGTGTGTCGGTCGCAACAAATTGGTACACTAAGGTCTTTTTTTACACGGGGGATACGTCCCGTGTAAAAAAAAACCGTGTAAAAAAAAACCGTGTTAATTCGCGAATCCGTGTAAAAAAAAACCGTGTTAATTCGCGAATCCGTGTAAAAAAAACCGTGTTAATTCGCGAAACCGTGTAAAAAAATACCGTGCTAATTCGGGAATCCGTGTAAAAAAAAACTGAGGGAAATCTGAAAATATTTGAAATGTCCTCACCTTCAGATATCCGAGGTTTGTTTTAGAGAGTAATAAGAAAAGGGGGGGGGGGTAGTAGTAAGGGTTGAATCTAGGGGTTAGTGGGGAAGGAGACAAGGGATGGGCTATGGGGAGCAGAGTGCATACTGTTTCCAAGAAAGATCGTAGAGGATATTTTGATAAGGACTGTCTAGACGGACGAAACGAAGGATCAAGGAGACTGTCAACACTCTACAGGTCCACGGAGCTAGGTGGTGTAGAGAAACATGTTCCAGGACACTCAGGGACTTTCGCGAGTAAAGGCTTTGATATCTACGAGCGTAATCGATTGATTGTTGTTACATCGCTGATACTGTTCTACATCCTACAGGTATACGGAGCATTGTTCTGTAAATAAATCATTTTCAAACATGACCTCCAATTTTGATCTCCAAGAACTTCCGCGAGTAAAGGCCAGAAGATCCACAAACATAGCCAATAATTTCTTGCTACATGCGTTGTAATATCCCAAAGGTCCATTGAGCGTTGTACTGAAGAGTATTCATTTCTAAAGACATACTAGGTCTTCCTTGAACTTCCGCGAGTAAAGGCCTTAAGATCTATAAGCGTACTCAATGAATTGTTGTTACATTTCTAATACGTTGTTACATGCTACAGGTCCAAGAACAATTTTTCTGTAAGGAACTAATTGTCATAGATGTTCTAGGTCCTCCAAGAACTTCCACGAGTAAAGTCCTGAAGATCTACAATCGTTGTCAATGGTTTGTTGTCACATTACTGATACAGTGTAGCGTCCTACAGGTCCAGGGAGCATAGTTGTGTAGAGAAATAATTTCCACAGATGATCTAGGACCTCCAAGAACTTCCGCGAGTAAAGGCCTTAAGATCTACAAGCGTTATCAATGGTTTGTTGCCACATTACTGATATAGTGTAGCGTCCTACAGGTCAAGGGAGCATAGTTCTATAGAGAAATAATTTCCACAGATGATCTAGTACCTCCAAGAACTTCCGCTAGTGAAGGCCTTAAGATCTACAAGCGTAATCAATGGATTGTTGTTACATTTCTAATACGTTGTAACATGCTACAAGTCCATGAACCATTTTTCTGTATAGAAATAATTTCCACAGATGTTCTAGGTCCTCCAAGAACTTCCATGAGTAAAGACCTGAATATCTACAAGCGTTATTAATGTTTTGTTGTCACAATACTAATACATTGTAGCGTCCTACAGGTCCAGGGAGCCTAGTTCTGTAGAGAAATAATTTCCAATGATAATCTAGGACCTCCAAGAACTTCCGCGAGTAAAGGCCTTAAGATCTACAAACGTTATCAATGGTGTGTTGCCACATTACTGTTACAGTGTAGCGTCCTACAGGTCCAGGGAGCATAGTTCTGTAGAGAAATAAATTCCAAAGATAATCTAGAAGGTCCAAGAACTTCCGCGAGTAAAGGCCTTAAGATCTACAAGCGTAATCAATGGATTGTTGTTACATTTCTTATACGTTGTAACATGCTACAGGTCCATGAACCATTTTTCTGTAAAGAATTAATTTCCACAGATGTTCTAGGTCCTCCAAGAACTTCCATGAGTAAAGACCTAAGATTTATAAGCGCAATCAATACAAGTTACCAAGACCTTCCGCGAGTTTAGACCTGAAGATCTACAAGCGTTATCAATGGTTTGTTGTCACATTACTGATACAGTATAGCGTCCTAAAGGTCCAGGGAGCATAGTTCTGTTGAGAAATAATTGCCAAACATCTTCTAGGTACTCCAAGAACTTCCATGAGCCGCAAGAGTACTTGGAAGACATAAAGCATTCTTGGAAATCAAGACTCTACAGAACTGTCTTCCATGGACCTGTAGGATGTTGCACCGCATCAGTAATGCAACAGAAGGCCATTGATAATGCTTATTGATCTTAAGGCCTTAACTCGTGAAAGATCTTGGATTAACTAGAAAATCTTTGAAAATAACTTCTCTATAGAACCGTGATCCATAAATCTGTATAACATCATATAAGTAATGTAAAAGCAATTGATTAATTACGCTAGTAGATTCAGGCCTTTACTTGCGGAAGTTCTGGATGACCTAGAACACGTTAACGGAATCTTGCGCCAAGGACCTGTAGTAGACGTGTGCGCCGAAGCAATTTTCACCG
This sequence comes from Aedes albopictus, assembly GCF_035046485.1. Lineage (NCBI taxonomy): Eukaryota > Metazoa > Arthropoda > Insecta > Diptera > Culicidae > Aedes > Aedes albopictus. The sequence continues at coordinate 431,637,039 of NC_085137.1, forward strand.
GCGGCGGCGTGTATAGTAATTCGAGGCAGCGGCGGCGCACGCCGTTCGTCCTATACGGCGGCGGCGGCGGCGGCGTAATCGGCGTGACCAAAATTTTAAATTATTTTTTTTAGTAAAGAGCAAATTCTAGTCATTAAAAAACGTCAATACAGAACAATTTCTTTCTTGTATCTAAATTACAATTTTCATCTATTTTGTGTAAACGGTTTAAACGTATGTCAATCAGAGGTTTCAATAAAAACTATCCTCATAAGAACTATGCTATAAATTTCAGATAGTACCCTTGAGGACGTTTACCAGGAAATTTATAAAGGATTCCTCTAGATAGAAATTCACAACATCGCACGTCTCGTCTAAGGATATTCTTTAATAAAACTCATTTTAGACCAGTATAGTCATGGTAAAATTCGAAATGTTTGTAGGTGTTCTGTTAGGGTGCTTTTCAGGAATTACTCCAGGGATTCTATTAGGAGTTTCTCCAAAAAATTCTGAATAGGGTTCCTCTAAGGGGCTTCCTAGAAGATCCTTAGATATTCCTCCACAAGTGGGATCGTAAACTTCTCTAGAGATTTTTAGAAACCTTTCTTCAGGGATTCTTTAGAATTCACTTCAGGATTTATTTCTTAACGTTTCTCCAAGAATATCTTCAGAAATTCTTTTCGGAATTATTGCACAGAATTCTCCAAATTTCAGAGACTCCTTGAAAAAAAAAATAACAATTTTAGAAAATTCTTTGGTGATTCCCTTACGAATACTTCACGAGCTCCTCTATTTAGAAGTATGTCCATGAGTTCTTTCAGGGTTTGTTCCAAATCACCCTTCAAAAAATCATTAGGAGATTTATTTAAGAATTCTTCTAGTATTTTTGTCTGTAATTTCTTTATGGATTTCCGAAGATTTTTTTCAAAGATTCTTTCAGAAACTTATCAGAGGTGTCCTTTAGAAATGCCTTCAAGGATTTTTAGAAAGTTCTTCAGTATATTTTCCTTGATTTTTCCCAAAAATTTCTCATAAAATTCTACTTAAAAATCCTCTAAATCCATCTCAGGACTTTTTTTTCCTACCCCTCTATTGGGGAAATTAAGCCACTTCGTCCAATTAACTGAACTTTTGTGTCGAATCTCAGGAGTTCCTCCAGGTATTCCCCAAGGACTTCTCCAGGAGCTATAAACGATTGATTCTAAAATAGTTTCAATAAAATTTAATCTCATCAGAAATTTATTTAAATATTTCCTTCAGGTAACCCTCGAAGAGTAACTCCAACATGATTTATGTTATTTCATAAAATAATTCTGTAAAAATCTGTGGAGGAATATCTCAAACCGCTGAGAATTCTTCGAAAATTCTGAAAATGAAAATAACAAAAAATCCATGGAAAAGGTAATCTTTTACTGAAAATTATGGAAAACGCTTAAACTACTGAAGGAGTCTCAAGTAATATTTCAAAAGGAATTCCTTAGTAAGATTTAAATGGAGTTCATGGAAGAATTTCTGAAAAAAACCCTTGGAGGAATTTCTGAATAAATTGTCTTTCTAATTCTTGAAGAAATCCCAGAAAATATTCTTGAGCCCTTCAAGATTATGTGAAACTATCTTAGGGATTTTTCTGAAATGGTTCTAGAAAGATTTGCTAAAGAAAATGCTGAAAACTCTCCCTCGGAAACCCATGATTGAACTCCTACAAGGATTTATTAAAAAATATATAGAAACATTCCAAGAGAAATGTCTTACCAAAATTCATGGAGGATGTTCTGAAAGAATTCCAGGAGGAGTTCATGAACATATTTTTAAAGGGATTCCTAAAAGACTGTCTGAAGAAAAACTTGAACAGTAAAGGAAATTTCCAAAGAAATTACCTATGTAACAACAATTGATTGAATACGCTAGAAAATGTAACAACACTTGATTGAATACGCTAGTAGATCTTCAGGCCTATACTCGCGGAAGTTCTTGGAGGTCCTACAATATCTTGGAAAAGTACGTCTCTACAGAACTATGCTCTAAAGACCGTATCAGTAATGTAACTACAATCCATCGATCACGCTTGTAGATCTTATTAAGGCCACTACTCGCGGAAATTCTTGGATGCCCTAAGATATCCTTGAAAATTACTTATCTTCAGAACTATGTTCCATGGACCTGTAGGATGTTACACCGTATCAGTAATTTTACAAAAATCCATTTATTACGGTTGTAGATCTTGAATTCTTTATTCGCGGAAATTGCTTGGATGACCTAGAGCATATTTGGGGAGTTTTTTTTCTACAGAATTATGCTCCATGGACCTGTAGGATAAAACACCGCATCAATAATATAGCAAAAATAATTGATTACGCTCGTAGATTTTCAGGCCTGTATTCTCGGAAGTTCTTGGAGGTCCTAGAATATCTTTGAAAACTACGTCTCTACAGAACTATACTCTAAGGACCTGTAGAATGTTGCACCGTATTAGTAATATGACTACAATCCATCGATTACGCTTGAAGATCTTAAGGTCTTTATTCGCGGAAGTTCTTGGATGCCCTAGAATATCCTTGAAAACAACATCTCTTCAGAACTATGCTGCATAGACATGTAGGATGTTACACCGTATCAGTAATGTAACTGCAATCCAAAGATTACGCTTGTAGATCTTAAGGCCACTACTAGCGAAAGTTCTTAGATGCCCTAAGATATCCTTGGAAATAACTTCTCTTCAGAACTATGCTCCATGGACCTGTAGGATGTTACACCGTATCAGTAATTTAACAAAAATCCATTCATTACGGTTGTAGATCTTGAATTCTTTATTCGTGGAAATTCTTGGATGACCTAGAGCATATTTGGGAAGTTTCTTTTCCACAGAACTATGCTCCATGGATCAGTAGGATATTACACCGCATCAATAATATAGAACAAATAATTGATTACGCTCGTAGATTTTCAGGCCTGAACTTTCGGAAGTTCTTGGAGGTCCTAGAATATCTTTGAAAACTACGTCTCTATAGAACTATGCTCTAAGGACCTGTAAGATGTTGCACCGTATTAGTAATGTGACTACAGTCCAACGATTACGCTTGTAGATCTTAAGGTCTTTATTCGCGGAAGTTCTTGGATGCCCAAGAATATCCTTGAAAACAACATCTCTTCAGAACTGTGCTGCATAGACATGTAGGATGTTACACCGTATCAGTAATGTAACTGCAATCCATAGATTACGCCTGTAGATCTTAAGGCCACTACTCGCGGAAGTTCTTGGATGCCCTAAGATATCCTTGAAAATAACATCTCTTCAGAACTATACTCCATGGACCTGTAGGATGTTACACCGTATCAGTAATTTAACAAAAACCCATTTTTTTGCGGTTGTAGATCTTGAATTCTTTATTCGTGGAAATTCTTGGATGACCTAGAGCATATTTGGGAAGTTTCTTTTCCACAGAACTATACTCCATGGATCTGTAGGATATTATACCGCATCAATAATATAGCAAAAATAATTGATTACGCTCGTAGATTTTCAGGCCTGAACTTTCGGAAGTTCTTGGAGGTCCTAGAATATCTTTGAAAACTACGTCTCTACAGAACTATGCTCTAAGGACCTGTAAGATGTTGCACCGTATTAGTAATGTGACTACAGTCCAACGATTACGCTTGTAGATCTTAAGGTATTTATTCGCGGAAGTTCTTGGATGCCCTAGAATATCCTTGAAAACAACATCTCTTCAGAACTATGCTGCATGGACATGTAGGATGTTACACCGTATCAGTAATGTAACTACAATCCATCGATTACGCTTGTAGATCTTAAGGCCACTACTCGCGGAAGTTCTTAGATGCCCTAAGATATCCTTGGAAATAACTTCTCTTCAGAACTATGCTCCATGGACCTGTAGGATGTTACACCCCATCAATAATATAGCAAAAATTAATTGATAACGCTCGTAGATTTTCAGGCCTGAACTCTCGGAAGTTCTTGGAGGTCCTAGAATATCTTTAAAAACTACGTCTCTACAGAACTAGACTCTAAAGACCTGTATGATGTTGCACCGTATCAGTAATGTAGCTAATTACGCTTGTAGATCTGAAGGCCTTTATTCGCGGAAGTTCTTGGATGCCCTAGAATATCCTTGAAAACAATATCTCTTCAGAACTATGCTCCATGGACATGTAGGATGTTGCACCGTATCAGTAATGTGACTACAATCCATCGATTACGCTTGTAGATCTTAAGGTCTTTATTCGCGAAAGTTCTTGGATGCCCTAGAATATCCTTGAAAACAACATCTCTTTAGAACTATGCTTCATGGACATGTAGGATGTTGCACCGTATTAGTAATGTGACTACAATCTATCGATTACGCTTGTAGATCTTAAGGTCTTTATTCGCAAAAGTTCTTGGATGCCCTAGAATATCCTTGAAAACAACATCTCTTCAGAACTATGCTGCATGGACCTGTAGGGTGTTACACCGCATCAATAATATAGAAACAATTAATTGATTACGCTCGTAGATTTTCAGGCCTGAACTCTCGGAAGTTCTAGGAGGTCCTAGAATATCTAGAAACTACGTCTCTACAGAACTTTGCTCTGAGGACCTTTAGGATGTTGCACCGTATCAGTAATGTGACTACAACCCATCCATTACGCTTATAGATCTTAAGGCCTTTATTTGCGGAAGTTCTTGGATGCCTTAGAATATCCTTGAATAAAATTACTTCTCTTCAGAACTATGTTCCATGGACCTGTAGGACGCTGAACCATACTCCAAAAATCACCTTTAGGAAACCTCCCATTTAACCCCTCCTAGCCCCCCATATATTAACCCCCCCCCCCCTCCTTCAAGAAACAGACCCCCCACACATCCCTTTCCAGCAGACCTCTTACATCATCATCCGCCTTCACCTCATACCACTTTTCAACTCCCTTGCAACCCTTTCCCATAAATCCCATTTCTTCCTTATAGTAAAAGTTCCCTTCTAGACACTTAGCGCGAGAAAGTTGAAAAAACCGTGTTAATTCGCGAATCCGTGTAAAAAAAAACCGTGTTAATTCGCGAAACCGTGTAAAAAAAGCCGTGTAAAAAAAACCGTGTAAAAAAAAACCGTGTAAAAAAAGACCTTAGTGTATTCCGGCGTCGGCCGTTCAATTACGCCACCGGAGGAATTAATAAATTTAAACACATGTAACCAATCAAAACTCCTGCCAGATTGGTTCCATCGCCACCCGCCATCCATTCATTGCGTCGTCGTCGTCGGCTAGGGCCTAGAGGCCGTAAATCACTCCCGCCTTTGATTCCAATAAACATTTACTATTATTATAACTGAACCTCGTTAAATCTATTTTCCTTCGCGCGGCTACGGCGTGCCCTTTTTTCCTGGGCCCATTTCGGTACAACCGGCTACAAGTTGGCAGCCGCCGCAGCGGACAGTGGGCAATTCAATAGAAGCGGGCATTACGTGCTACAACTGTTATTATTGTTATTGCGCTACACACAGCACAACACATCCATAAAATACGCGCGAGCGATCGTCATCATCGAGTGATGCTGGGACCAGCCGAGCCGAATCCCTGACAAGAATGCTGCTACTTCCATAGGTTAGGTAAATGTATGGATACAGATAGCTTCAACGACCAGTTTCAGTACTAAGTTCCTAGGACCCTGAGTTACATTTGCCACACAGAGGTCCAGTTGGCTTGAAAACTTATTGAACACATATTATTATTATCATTATTAATATAATCTGTCATCAACTGTACGGTACCGATGATCGCCTCAGCATGACCTAGGGCAACTGAAGTCAGGATATATGTAAGACGGGTATACAGATAGCATGGTCGTGTGCGTGGCCGACGGCTGGTGAATTTTCCCGTTTTTCGGTGAACTTTCTGAGTTTCTTATTCTTTTTCTGTTCTTTCGGTTCACGATTGGAATTTATTATGGAAACTTTTTGCACCATAAAACAGAAAATTTCTTTAAATGTGCAAATAAATCAGGAAATTGCAGGGCAATTACTAGCAAGTATCCCTCTGATGCGATCTGGTAGCAAATACTGTCGATGTTTGCTACTTTTCAGTGATGTTTCGACACTTTCAGAAAACTCACCAGCAGCCGACTCGGTTTGCTATAAGAAATTTCGGCTCAACTTCGGGTCTCTTCGGGTAAACTTGTTCCGTTGCTAACGAAAAAATTCTCACTCATACGCGAACGTTCGTGTACATCTTCCCCCCCTGAACTGAAGTACCGTCTACCCCCGTTGGTTTGACCGCATGTAATCTGAACACTTTTTAGTTTGACCCCCTCTAATCTGCACATCGTTCAAACTAAAAATGGTACAAACGTCATTCTGCTAATGGAACGGTGTGAAACGGAACGAAGAATCAAAACAAAACACCAAATCAGGTTGCCAGTAGTGTGTTTTTCAATGCAAACAGGGTTGCTGAAAGTTCAAATTAAAAATGAACCCCGTTGGTTTGCATGAGGTGTCGTTCAAACCAACGGGGGTAGACGGTAACCGGATTTCGCCTTAACATACGCACAGATGCTAGGAGCACCGTCGATCGGACACGTGGAACGGAGTCATAAAGATTTACGGTGAACCACTCCATCGGAGTGCTCCATCCAGACATGGGCAAAACACCAAACCGTGCCGCACCGGTGGCGTGTTTGCCCGTAAACACACCACCGTGTGTGTTCATATCACCACATTCGTTCAGCTTCTACTGATGAACACGCAGTGCGACTGGCGAAACACTCGTGTCGGTGTTATAATTCGAGCCTCAGTTTCGGCCCCGTGTTTCAGTTTTGGTTGGACACGGAGGCCGAGTGTTTCCGATTGTATGAAACACCGAGGCAGTGAGCTTGGCCACAGTGCCTGGTAGCTTGGCTGCATCAGAGCCACTGAGTCAGAAGGGACGAGAAAGACACAAAAGGAGCCGCCAAGTACTTCACTCTCGTCGTCGACCAACAGCCAGGGGGGGAAGATGTACACGAACGTTCGCGTATGAGTGAGAATTTTTTCGTTAGCAACGGAACAAGTTTACCCGAAGAGACCCGAAGTTGAGCCGAAATTTCTTATAGCAAACCGAGTCGGCTGCTGGTGAGTTTTCTGAAAGTGTCGAAACATCACTGAAAAGTAGCAAACATCGACAGTATTTGCTACCAGATCGCATCAGAGGGATACTTGCTAGTAATTGCCCTGCAATTTCCTGATTTATTTGCACATTTAAAGAAATTTTCTGTTTTATGGTGCAAAAAGTTTCCATAATAAATTCCAATCGTGAACCGAAAGAACAGAAAAAGAATAAGAAACTCAGAAAGTTCACCGAAAAACGGGAAAATTCACCAGCCGTCGGCCACGCACACGACCATGCTATCTGTATACCCGTCTTACATATATCCTGACCAACAGCATTTGCAACTGGTGCTGGAGAATGAACGGCACCGAGCGCTTGAACTCGCACGAGTGTTTTGCATAATCGGAAACACTCGGGCTCCGTGTTACCCGAAGCGTCAAACACCGTGCCCAGTGCCTGAGCACCGCCCAGGGGGGGAAGATGTACACGAACGTTCGCGTATGAGTGAGAATTTTTTCGTTAGCAACGGAACAAGTTTACCCGAAGAGACCCGAAGTTGAGCCGAAATTTCTTATAGCAAACCGAGTCGGCTGCTGGTGAGTTTTCTGAAAGTGTCGAAACATCACTGAAAAGTAGCAAACATCGACAGTATTTGCTACCAGATCGCATCAGAGGGATACTTGCTAGTAATTGCCCTGCAATTTCCTGATTTATTTGCACATTTAAAGAAATTTTCTGTTTTATGGTGCAAAAAGTTTCCATAATAAATTCCAATCGTGAACCGAAAGAACAGAAAAAGAATAAGAAACTCAGAAAGTTCACCGAAAAACGGGAAAATTCACCAGCCGTCGGCCACGCACACGACCATGCTATCTGTATACCCGTCTTACATATATCCTGAGCACCGCCACCGACACCGGTGTTGAGCCAGACACGGTGCGTGTTCGTTCTGAAACACGGAGAGCTAGGTGGTGGCTTGGCACCCACGGTGGTGTGTTTGAGCATCGACTCCTCGTGCAGTGCAGTGTTTGGACATGTCTGCCTTAGGTATAGCTGACGTGATACAGTGTTTAGCCGCTGGATGCCAGAGCAGCCGCACCTCCTTGGTGAACAGACGCTTGGGACGTACCTCCTCAATCTAGCTGAAGTCAGAAGGACAACAGTGCCCAGGCTGCACTACCAGCTAAGCACACAACTCTTAGCTGGCTGTCTTTTTCATCGATTGACCCGTGGAAGCATGAGGTAGGAACTTGTGAGGGTCAGAGCTATGTTAGACGCTCTCCTTATCGACTCACCGTTTTGCAGCCCATGGTCTCATTTGCCCTCTATACAAAAAAGGGCATCGACGGGAGTACGCGAATTACAGAGGAATAACACTTCTCAATTCAGCGTACAAAGTTTTGTCCGGAATTTTGTTTAACAGGCTGAGGCCGATTGAGGAGTCCTTCGTCGGCGAATATCAGGCGGGTTTTCGTGAGGGCCGATCAACGACGAATCAGATGTTCACCCTGCGGCAGATTCTCGATAAATTTCGGGAGTACAACTTGCAGACCCATCATCTGCTTATTGATTTCAAGGCGGCGTACGATTCAGTGAAGAGTGAAACGAGTTATGGCAGATTATGATCGAACATGGTTTTCCGGCGAAGCTGATTAGACTGATTCGTGCGACGCATGACGGTTCGAAATCAAGTTTACGGGTTGCGGATGAAATTTCGTCATCGTTCGTAACCATAGACGGGCTGAAGCAGGGCAATGCTCTTTCGAACTTACTGTTCAACATCGCGCTGGAAGGAGCGATAAGGAGAGCTGGTGTGCAAAGGAGCGGAACCATTGTCACGAGGTCGCATATGCTCCTGGGCTTCGCGGATGATATCGATTTCAACGGGAGCGACCGTCAGGCCGTGGAAGAGGTGTTCATACCTTTTAAAGGGGAGACTGCGAAGATTGGACTAACAATTAACACCACAAAGACCAAGTACATGATTGCTGGTGGTCAACGTCGGTCCAGGTCCAGGTCCGGTCGTGGTAGTGGTGACGAAGTGGTGCTAGGTGGTGCTAGGTGGTAAAAAGTTGAAGTGGACGAATTTGTTTATCTTGGTACTCTAGTAACGTACGTAACCAAAAGTTCAGATAAAAAGGTACTTCATAAGCTAAGCAGCTTGTTCGAGGTTGCTCATTAGCCTTCTAAGCAGCTTCATTTTTAAGTAATTTTGGAACTTGAAAGTTCACATAAGCACGCCGGATAGCCTTCTAAGCAGCTTCTGACAGAGCTTTGACAAAATTCATGCAGAAACAAAAATGTGTTTTTCAGAATCACAACCCTGTTGGTGAATTTGTGATTCATGGTCTGGAAATTGCTTCTTATAATTATATTTTCACATATGTAGCTGCTATGTAGAATTGAACTGGATCCTCCTGCATGAGGATTCGCTACTGTACAAATGTGCAAAACTAACTGCCGACTTAACGCTGCGCTGCTGAAGACACTTGACAAAGTCAAGCTAATTCCACTACTGTACAAATGTGCAAAACTAGCTGCCGACAGAAAATCGATTCAAGTCAGACTTTACCTGCTGTTCATTCAATCGCAACTGTAGTACTGTGGTAGAGTGTAGGGTTTCCACACAGCGACTATCCGTTCGAATCCGATGGGCGTCAACTTTTTTTTCTCAAGCCTAGTATTCATTGATTTGATAAATTCATATTTGTCATTTATTCGTGTATGCTTAAACAGTTGTTTTCTGTGAAAGAAATAAATTTAATGTTCATTGAAACACAATGCTACTGAACTGAACTTCTATGAACTTGAAAGTTCCGACAAGCAGCTTTAAAGTTCCGCAAAGTTCAGATAAAGTTCCGAATGGAACTTTCTGGCTGCTTAAGAAGCTAACAATGAGCCTTGCTGGAACTTGTGACCGAAGTTCCAGCAAGGCTCATCGTTAGCACCTTAAGCAGCCAGAACGTTCCATTTGGAATTTTATCTGAACTTCGCGGAACTTGAAAGTGTATTTTGTCATGGGAAGCAGGACTTTTGGTTACTTGGGATGCGATCGGGCCTTTTTCGGTCTGCGAAACAAGCTGAAGTCTTGTAGGCTGCAAACGAATACAAAACTCGCGTTGCACAAGACTCTGATACTTCCGGTCGCTTTATACGGCCATGAATCGTGGACGTTGAAAGAAGCTGATCGGAAAGCCTTTGGAGTCTTCGAACGTAAAGTGCTGCGAACAATACTCGGCGGTAAACTGGAGGACGGCATCTGGTAGCGTCCCATGAACCACGAATTGTACCAAGTATATTAAGAGATGAATATAGTGAAGCGAATAAAACATGGCAGGCTGCCCGGCATACAAGCAACGTGCCCAGCTCACCGCAGCCTTCCGATTTTCGCGGTATGGACGATGGTTCTCTGAATGGCTGAGTTGATGCAGCCCGTGATGCATTCGCCTTCTCCACGTTCCGTCTTTCATCTGCACTCCGCCGAAGATAGTACGCGGCATCTTTCGTTCGAAAACTCCAAGGGCGCGTTGGTCCCGTGCACGCATAGTCAATGCTTCGTGCCCATACAGGACTATCGGTCTAATCAGTGTTTTGTAGATAGTTAACTTCGTGTGACAGCGTAATTTTCTCGATCGTAGAGTTCTGTGGGATTCAAAGTAAGCTCGCTTTCCTACCACAATATGTCTCTGAATTTCTCTGCTGGTCTCGTTGCCGCCGATCACCAGTGAGCCCAAGCACACAAATTCCTCTAGCCCCTCGATTTCATCAACGTCAATAGATATTCGGGGTGGCTGGCGCGATAGAACCCCTGTTTAGTAATGAACACAAGAAATTTAGGCACTGGACTGTATTGGGATATAGATAGTGCAGCAGATAGAGAATAGCCCAAGAAACAGTACTAGCTAACAGCAATTTCGTAAGCTAAAGTTTGCTTAAGAGTCGTTTGTTCAACTTTTGTACAGCAAAAATGTTTGTTGGGAAGGGTTTCGGATAGGGAGGGGAAAACGCTTGATCACTTTAACGCTTTCACTTCTTTATTCTCTAGCTGTCTCTATTTACATTTTTACACTTTGATTAGTTTCACTCCGGGTTGTTCAAACCATGCAAACGCTTTTAACTATTTTGACCCCACATGGGTGGGGTGGTTATCTATGCAAGCAGGGAGCCCTTTTGGCCCTTATGGGACCTGAGCTCAGAGTCAGGATCAGTGCTAATCAGGATACTTCAACTGAACCTATCTCCACCCAGTTAGTTTCCTAAGCTGGGTACAGATCGGGAACGTACTCTGAGGCCTTGCCAAGGTTTTATGGGACGGAAGGCAGCTCCGACATTAGCCCATCCGTCGTTTCAGGTCAGTATCACCCGGCCCTACTAAGAGGATAGAATGCCGTCGCCACCAGCACACCTCTACTCCGCGATCATCTAAGGCACCCTACACACTACTCAAACCGTTTGACCAACATTGCCACCGCCCCCAGGTTGGTCGAACCAGCAAATGTTTCTGCAACCGTACGACGAACTGCCAAATCGTGTTGCACCAACATATCACTTTGGTTGCACCAACATCATCTCCCATTTGAAATCGCGCTATGTTTGTGCAACAACACTGCACACGGTACGATCGGTTCGTCAAACGTTGGCTCCGCCCACCGTTGGTTTGAGTAAAATCAAACTGGTTTGATTTTTGCCAACCAAACCATCAACCGTCAAATCGGTTTGACGAACTGCCAAATCGGTTCGTCAAACAGCATCACACACGGTCAAACACAGCACCAACTCAACCACCAACCTGGGGGCGGAGTCAATGTTGGTCATACCGTTTGAGTAGTGTGTAGGGTGCCTAAAAGTGTACCATATCATTAATCAATTCCATCGCGCGCGCCAGTACATATACACTGTAATCAGGAACTTACTGGCGTTGCTCCTGATGTGCCCGAGGCACCCCTGACCAGGCTAGGGCACTTTGGAAGCGATGCCGATTCGCTTGTACAGAGTTTATGCTGCCGGATGTGTGGTATTTCTGAAGAGGCCAAGCAGAGCCCACTGCTGAACCCCCGCCACGCCTAGGCAAACTCCTCTTGAACTATTCGTGTGCAGTGCACATGATGCTCGGTCACCTTACGATGCCAAAGGTGGTGAGTCCTCACAAGCGTTCGAACCCCAAGTAACATTTTAAGTTTTGTTCGGATCTACAAGAGATCTTCATGACCAATTTTATAAAACTTGCAATAAAACTGAATCATACATCAAAACCTCTTGATAACCTCTTTAAGAGTATCTTCCGGCTAAGTGGACCACTCTCGGAGAGGTTTTTCAAACCGCATTAAGAGTAGCAATAAACCCGTTTTAAAACCTAGTTGAAAAATTTTCCATTCCCGATTGTTGTTGTTTCTTTTTTCAAAAAAAAACTATGACAGCTCATGATCAGGGTGCAAAATGTTCATAGTCATTGACTGAAAACAGCACGAATTTGAGTGATTCTGCGCTGAATATTCAAAACAAACAAGTTCATTTTCGCTCTTCCTCTTCACACAGTCAGTCAGTTCGTAGTCATTGAATATGAACCCGATCGAGAAATTATAATTACCTACGTTTATGGGTACGATTCCTTCCAAAAACACTCTACAACAATGAAATAGGAAAAGATCTGTGTAAATCACCGTTAAATGTAATCTAAATGTCAATATTTTATCAGCAATTTAACACTTTGTAAGATGTTTACAAATATTCATTGACTTTCATTCAGCAGAGAGAGATTTATTTATGTGAGCATGTTATAAAAATGGTGGTAAACTATCAATTCATTGCTAATTTAAGCAAAATTAACTATTTTCCATTCACGTTAGCTAATTCTTCAATATGGCGACGACCATAATCAGCGAAAATAAAACGAAAGCAAGTTTACTTTTATGATGACCGCAATAAACCTAGCAGTGTCGTAGTTCTGCTTTTCCACCAAAAAATGTCGTTAGGGTAGGTAATCAAAATTTGAACCAAATTGCGGCTTTCTGAAGCAGTGCAAATTTTAAGTTATTTTTTGTCCCACATGGAAATAATTTACTACGGCAAAATCGTATGTACATAAAAGCCACGGGTATAAGCTTCCTGTTAAATGGTAAAAAGTTTGTATTTGCACCGAATTTCATTGAAATATTCGATTTTTCATCAACAATGATTTTAATCTTAATTTGAACCATCGTAGGGGGATTAGGGGCATAATGGACACCCTAAGCAAATGAGTACGTTAGGCCTGTATAACAGAGAAAAACTTAACATATTATCAGTTCACTTACAACTTTAACTTGTTTCCCACGTATTTCAATCATTTACAGCAGGTAGAATCTCTTTATTGTGAAGAAATAATGAATTGTAAACCGTGTGTTTTTCAGGGCTGGCAGGAAAGGTACGGGGCGAAATGGACACCCATCGGGGCATAATGGACACCCCTGTATATTTTATGCTAATTCTTTGGTTACATCGACCAGTTAAGTAATTTGCCTACGGCGATCAATACCACAGATATAATACTCCATCTTAGATGAGTTTACATAACATCAAGTTAATTAAATAAATTTTAGGCTAAAATTATGAGATTGATTTATTCCAAATTATCTAAAACGCCTAACAGTATGCAATGCGCGTACATCCATTCGTATTTGCCAGTGTTCATTTCGCCCCGAATCGACTACAACATTAAAATTTCTATTTTAAGTAAATTCTGATCAAATATAAATTACTTCATCCATTGCTAAATCTCCGTATACTTGTAGATAAGGTAACAATTCACTTGTTTTTTTGGTGGACACACTCCACCACTCTTAATATCTTATTTGAAGCTGCTTCGAAATTATAAAAATTTCACCATATGAAAAACATATTTCAATTTCAATGATATTTTGATTATTTTGGAGGAATATAAATGGTAGTTTTGCAAAATAGAACCATGACTTGTTCCTTTACACTTATGCATTAAAAGTTTAGCATGAAAGTCAACGGTTTCGGCAAAAACAGGGGTGTCCATTTCGCCCCGGGTGTCCATTATGCCCCTAATCCCCCTAATCATAATTTGAACCAATTTTAATCTTAATTTGAACTACTGGCGGCAGCAGCTCGAGCAACTCACAAAACAGCCAATTCCATGCTAAACAATTAAAAATCACATGAATCTGCTAATTTTCATACCTATTTTTCATTAGGCAGTGGAATCTCAACTCAGAATGTTCGAAATTCTTTAGGAATTTGGAAACTAAATTTGGAATTTTTCATCCCCGAAGAGTAAACAAAGCAACCACTAGCGCAATCTACAGGCCAACACTAGAAGTTCACCCCCGTTTACTAGTTCAAATTTAGATTACAAATTCTAGATTAAGTTTAAATAAGGGCCAAAGTAACATGAGAGAGTTCTCTTCATCGACTCTCTCTTCTTCAAATTAAAGTGACAAGATGCAAGTATGGTTGCATTTTTTGGTCATAAATCGCTAGGTTGCGATGCAATCTAGCGTCTAAGTGTAAAAAAGTTCGATTGAATTTGCATCTTGTCACTTTAATTTGCAGAAGAGAGAGTCGATGAAGAGAACTCTCTCATGTTACTTTCGCCCTTGTTTAAACTCAATCTAGAAATGGTTCAACTTAAGATAACATTCTCCAAGTAAGAATCACTTAAATTTGATAATTTTATGACAAATAATGCGGAATATTACTTGGTTGGTCGATTCTACGATAAATAAGCTTTCATTTGACGTATTCACTTAGGGGCTGTTCATAAACCACGTAGACCGAAATTTGGCCATCTCAGACTCCCCCTCCCCCCTTGTAGACTTTTGTCCATACAAAAATTTTGAAATTTGTATGGAGCGTAGACTTTGGCCAGACCCCCCCCCCTCCCCCCAAAAAGTCTACGTGGTTTATGAACAGCCCCTTATTGTGTGTGATGCAATGCTTGACCTGTATGGGTGCACCGAAAATGGGATTTCTCTGGGGGGAAATAGGTGAAATCACAGTGATTTTTCAATTGCTTATTTTCGATGGCAATAACGTTTTTTTTTTTCAATGCTTTTAAAGCTTATGTTATCAGATTATATTACGGAAAACTGTTTAACATCTTTTTCGGGACAATATTTGCCCAAAAAGTACGTCATTTCAATGAATTTCAAAATAGTTCAAATTAAAATTACATTTTGACTAGTTCAAATTTTGATTTCTTACCCTACTAATCGAACGGATCGCAATCTGTTGAGAGTTTTAACAGTTTTATTGTGGTAATAATGATTGCCAGAAGGTTTACATATCGTAAAGTTTTGTTTACTCTTATAATCTTTCTTTATGGATATCTTAAAGTATACTATAAAACATTTTATCAATGGTTTTCATAAAAGCAATCATAAAACAGCGAGTTTTAATTATTGCTGTAATAAAACCCTAATAATAATCAAACAAAACCAATCAGCAATGAAATTGTTACTTGGGACATGCTTCGCCTAAGAAAAGTCGTCTGATGAGTCTATACCAATCGATTTGTATCAGAAAAATTCTGAATAATACCATGTTTATTTTGTTTAATCCAATATACCTAGGCTCTTTATTATGTTGGGTCTAGGACGGGTTTTCCTCTGTGCGCCCATTTGTAAGTAGAGTATGCATGGCTCCACGACACACGTCAGCCATACAACCAACCTGTTGAACTCGGTTGGTTTGAAGCCCACAAAAACAGTCTGAATGAGAGGGTAACGACCGTTCATACGTGGACCAGTACATGCCGTACTTCTTTAGAGTAAAGCACGTGGTGGCTATCCATCAACCATCTCATCTCATCTCTCGGAGGGAACTTGTTCAGGCATCAACAGTTCATAAAGGGTCCTGGAATGACGAAGAGTTCAAGCATATCATCTTGGTTTGAGATTATCATTAACATAAGTTTATACTTCATTGGAGACCGAAATATACATACAGTCGGAGTGGTCGGAGTGCATTCGTTCGAGCTCAACAAGTTTTTGGGAAAGACTTCATACGGAGGGCTGTTGGTCGGCGTGGGTGGAACTCCGGTATCTACCTTCAAGATGTCTGACTGATGCTGCATCAAGAGAGTCTAGGAAAAAAGGGCCACTTTTGAAGATTTCGGTGGAGCAGCTGCTGCTGGTCGAAGGCAAAAACAACATACACAACTTGAAACTGTCGTCGCTTGACTCGACCTCGACGACAAACGGACGGATGGATGATGTGGATTGACTTGCCCCTTCGTTTGATGCTTCGGAGCTGACAGAGCCGTTGAGGTGGGGAACTTTTTTCCTCAAACTTCACCAGAAAGTGCGCGGTGATGATGGGATAAGAAAGGGAAAGCTGCTCCCGTAAACTTTTAAGAATGCCATCCCCTAACTGGGGTTCACATTTCTTTTTCGGCGGTTGTCAGGGGATACCTGCTGGCTTGATGCTGGCTGCTTGAACTCTAGAGTCTGCTTTGGAGAAGAATGGCTCGTGAGACAGCTTAACTAACCAGTTATGGTTTGTTCTTGAACGAACAGTTTGGAATATTTTTGCTCATGTCTCGATGGAATGTTGCGGGCATGTTAAGTTGATCTAAAATGAGAACCTCATTAGTAGCGAAGTAATTTCACCTTTAGCGTTGGTTTCTTATCTCGGTTTGTTTTATGTATGTATGAGACTTGCCAGAAGGGTGGATAAACATTTTATTTAAAACTTTATTCGGAAATCAGGTGATGCGCAAAAGATGAGTGTTTCTGATTTTGATGTAATAAGAGCAAAAAAGAAACATACTCACTGCAGTAAGAAAGAACCGTCATGAAGAGAGCGTAATGGCTAAAGCGTAGTAAAGCTAGGATGGAAGACATATGCGGATACGGTGCAACATCCTACCGCTCCATGGAGCGTTGTTCTGTAAAGCACCAATTTCCAGGTTGTATTTCTAGGTCATCCAAGAACTTCCGTGAGTAAGGCCTGAAGATCTACAGCGTAATTAATGAACTGTTATTACATTACTGATACGGTGTAACATCGTACAGCTCCATGGACCATTTCTTCGTGGCGAATCAATTTGCAAAGATGTTCTGGGACCCCTAAGAACGTTCGTGAATAAAGACCTAAAGACCTGCAACCGTATTCAATAGATTCTTGTTACATTACTGATGCCATGTAACATCCTACTAGCCCATTACACATTGTGCTGAAGAAAACTATATTCCAAAAATGTTCCAGGTCATCCAAGAACTTTCGTGAGTGAAGACCTTAAGATCTACAAGTATCATTAATGGATTGTTGTTACATTACTGGTTGTAACATCCTATAGGTCCATCAACCATTTTCGAACTAACATCGAAAGATGTTCTAGGTGCCCAAGAACTTCAGGGAAAAAGACTTTAAGATCTATAAGCGTATAATCAATAGATTGTTCTTCCATTACTGGTGTGGTGCAACATCCTACAGTTCCATTAGGCATTGTGCAGAAGAAAACTAATTTTCAAAGATATTCGGCTCCTCCAAGATCTTCTGCGAGGTCAGGCCTTAAGATCTATAAACGTAATCGATAGATTGTAGTTAAATTACAAATACGCTGCAACATTTTAAAGCTTCATGGAGCATGGTTCTGTAAAGAACCAATTCCCAAAGAAGTTCTTCCTCGTATTGGTAAAGAATCCAGCAGTGAGATGAGTGGCTAATGGGAGTCTCCTGTTAGCCTTGTGGATAAGGCTATGGATCGCCAATACGGACACTGCGGTTTCGATTCCCGTTCCGATCAAAAAAATTTCTCGACTTCCATGGGCCTTGTGCATCATTGTACTTGTCTCACAAATACAAACTCATGCAATGGCAGGCACAGGAAGCCGTTCAGTTAATAACTGTGAGCACTTAAAAAAAACACTAAGATAAAGAGAGACAGACCTAGTTCCAGTGAGAACGTAGAGTCACATAGAAGCAGAAGAAGATGGATGGGTAATTTCTGTTTGGGCTTGGTCGCTGTGAAAAATAAATGTTCTTAGATTATCTAGAATATCTCTGGAAATCACTGCTCTACAAAACAAAACCTGTAGAATATTGTAATGTGATAACAACCCATTGATCACGCTTGTAAATATTAAGACCTTTATTCGCGAAAGTACTTAATTGACCTAAAACATCTTTGGAAATCACTGCTCTACAAAATCTTCCCCTAAACCGCAAATATAACCATCTCTGTTGTACATATGTACGACGAGCGAAAGCGATTTATTTATTGTAGCTTAGTTGGTAAAGCACTTGTCTAGCGAATAAGGGTCGTGAGTTCAAATCTCACCTGAGCTGTGGATTTTTTCCCAATTTAATCAATAATTTACCCATCTGTACATATGTACGTTGAGTTATTTGAAAATCATAATTGACCACACGGATTGGTATTACCGAAAATTTGCACTTTGAGTGGGTACTCTACAAAAAATTCTTCCTTTGACCTATGGAATGTTGCATCGTAATCACAACCTATTGTTAACGATTGTGGATCATAAGCCATACATTTCTTGGGTGGCCTATCAGTAGATCGGCTCCAGAGGCACGTTCTCCTCCATTTGAGAAATTTGTGCCATATGGTAGAGTTCTTGGATGGCCTAGAACATCTTTGGAAATGTCTACTCTACATAGCTCTCCTAGATCCTAAGGTTTATATTCACGAGAGTTCTTAGAGGACCTTGAATATGTTTGGTAATCAGCATTCTACCCTTCCCCAGAAATCACCTATCATCCTTTTCGGAAGAGTTCCCTTCTGGACATTTAGTGCGCGATAAATTTGAAAAAAAAAAACATGATTATGATGATGTACCTGGGTTTGTTACTCGAGTCGAGTCATGTACAAGACGCTGAAGACGACCTTACAATTGAGGTCGAAATACGTATCTGTCAAAGGATGCAAATTCTTAGTGGAATTAAAAGGAACTTAACTATTTAACAACTTTTTACTTAAAAAAAACATGTTAATTCCGTGCACTTCGGTGCTTTCTTCGACGATTCCTTCAGGAATTTCTTCAAGGATTCCCATAGGAATTTGACCAGAGATTTTTTTAGATATTTCCACAGGTATTTTTTCAGAGATTTTTTCAGGATTGCTTCAATAGGAGCATCTGAAATTATTCAAAGTATTTTTGTAGGATTTTTTTCAGGAATTCTTTCCGAAAGTTTTACAAGAGATTTTTCAAAAAAACAGATCCAAGATTTCCTTAAATTATGTACTAAAAATCTTTTAGGAGTTCATCCAAGGATTCTTTCAATAATTCGTCCAGAAATTACTGCAGACATGGATTCATTCAGACTATTCCCAGGGATCCCTACAGAAATTTATCCAGAAATTTGTTAAAATAGTTCTCCTGGGATTTCCTAAAGAATACCTCATGGGATTTTTTTCCAGGATTCCTCATAGGGGTTTCTTTATTTCAGGAGTTTATTCAAAAATTCCTACAAGAATTCCTTCAGGAACTCTTCTTGGGATTTCTTCAGGAATTTCTACTGTAATTCTTTCAAAAACTCCTCCAAGAAATAATACAGGGCATCCTCCAGGAATTGTTTAGGGGTAACCTTAGGAATTACTCTTATGATTGCTTCCCGGATTTCTCCTGAGGTTTCTCCAGAAATTCCTTCAGGAACTGCTACAGGGATTCCTTCAGGTGTTCATCTCCAAAAGCGTTTTAAGATTCCTTCGGGATTTCCCCAAGAATTTTTCTGCGATTTCTCCAGTACTTCCTCCTAAGATTTCTTCAGAAATTATTCCTTGAGATTCCTCCACGAATTCATCAAGGGAATACTCCAAAGATTCCTTCAGGAGTTATTCCAGGGATTTCTCTGGAAACTTCCTCCTAGCGTTCATCCAGGTTCTCCAAAAATCAGTTATTCCTCCAAGAATTTGTCTAGGCGTTTCTCCAGAATTTCATCCAGGATTTTTTCGATGGACTCCACCAGGAATTCCTTCAGAAATTCCTACAGCAATTCCTCCAGAAATCCTCCAGGGATTCCTACAGAAGTTCTTACAGGAATTTCTTCCACCGGGAATTCTTGAAGGTATCTATCAAGAAATTTCATCTCCAAGAATTCCTCCAGGGATTGATCTAGGGATTCCCCTTGTGATTTCGCCTGCGATTCTTCCAGGGACTCCTCTTGGGTTTCCTCTAGACATTCTTCCAGAATTGCTTCAGGGAATCCTCCAGGAATGCTTCCAGTAATTGGCCTTCAAAATTAAGAACTCCTTCAAGAATACCATCTGCTGCTCCTGCAGAGGAATTCCTTTTGAAATTCGTCCGGTGATTTTTTTCAGGAATATGTATATCCTGATCTGTTTTTCTCGAAGAACTCCCTCAAGAAGTTATCCTTTGATTTTTTCAACAATCCCTGCAGAGATTATTCTAGGAATTTTTCCAGGGATGCTTTGAGAGTGTTCCTCTAAAAAATCCTTCAAGGATTCTTCCAAAAGTTTGTCAAGGGACTTCTTCATAAATTCACTCGGGAATATCTGAAGGATTTCCTCCAACGATTGCTTTAGGACTTCTTAGGATTTCTTCGAGAACTCTACCAGGGGTCTGCTTTCGAGTTTTGCGTAGAGATTTGTACAGAAATTTCTCTTGGAATTTTTCAAAGAAGTCGCCTAAAAATGTTCCAGATATTCCTTCAGGAATCCCTCCATCAGTTTCTTCTGGGGTTCCATAGGGAATACTTACAATAAGTCCTCCAGGGATTCTTCCGAGCATCACGCATATCTCAGAAGAATCAGACTGTAAACATACTTTAAACAAACAAATAAATACTTACATGCTAGAAGCGCTTTCAGAACTTTTTAAAGAGAATCCTTCAACTTTTTAAAGAGAATTCACCCAGGGAAAACCTTTTCGAAGTTCTCTCAGTGTTCGCTTCCCTTCTTTAGCAAATGCACCAGGAATTTTTCTAGGAATTGCTTCTTAAATTCCTCTTGACATTCATTCCAGGGATTCGTCAAGAAATTCCTTCCGGTGAATTCCAGGATTTTTCCAAGAATTCCATTATTTGAGAGTTATCCGGTAATACGTCCAGGAAATTCATCAAGAATTTCTGTAGGGATTCCTTTCAGGAATTCTTACAGGAATACCTCGAGGGGTTTACTCCAGTGAAGAATTCTTCTAAGGATTCTTCCGGAAATACGTTCTTCAATATTTCTATAGGATTATGCTCTGCGATGAATATATGCAGTATATGAGTATATCAAGCTGCCTTTGTGCAAATTCCGACAAGGATGTACGATTAATTACTGAAAGAACTCTAGTTAGTCATGAAAAACAATATGTAGATATTGAAAAAAATCGGATTGATTTCCATTATGCTCTAACGGAGAAAATGTTGAATGAAATCATGAAGAAAAATTTTGGGTTAGTTCTAATTTTCCAGAAATTAGTCATTACGCCGATTTGTGTACACACAAAGAAATTCTGAAAACTATTAATTTAACTATATAATAACACTCTGCGGAGTTTCTCGCACGATTTTATTTGAATTCCCTCGAATATTTCACCAAGAATTTCCTATAAGGTAAGTTATCGCAGGAGACATTCTGAGGAAACCCCGTACACAGCTAATTGCATTCGGTAATTTTTACCGAAATCTCAACCGCTGAGCATTCGATAATGGGGTTTTGATGAAATTTTGTAAAAAAAATACCAAATTTCGGTAAAATGTTATCGTTTATCTGTCAAACTCTAACGAATTTCGGTGATAGTTACTACTTTTATCGATTTTTTTTCCTGTAAAACACACTTAATGGTTGAGATTTCGGTAAAACATTACCGAAGTCGGTGATTTTTTCTAACTGTGTAGAAGAATCCCTGCAATAACTTTGGAAGAAATCTCTAAAAATCCAGAATCTCGGGACAATTTCTGGTAAAGTCGGAATTTTGGGAATAATGCAGAGAAAATCTGTAAAAAAGATCCAGGGTGATCACTCCCAAGAAACATTTTTGCTGTATAAGAGTGGAATAAACCACTCATAAGCAAACTTCAGCTTAAGAAATCATTGTTCAGCTACTTATGTTTCTTGGGCTGCAAAACATCCGGTACAACTACAAGGAACAGCCTGGCTTTGAAAGAATGCAAGAGACGAATTCTATGAGAAATATAAGCAATAACTCCTGTGGAAATCCCAGAAGGCACTCTGGAAAAAAATCTTAGGAGAAAGTCCAGGGTAAACTAAGAAAAACTCTGAGAGACATCTCATGACCAACATCGGAAGGAATATTGTAAGAGAAGTTCCAGGTGATACTCCGAGAGAAATCTCAGGTGAAACTTCAAAATAAACTTCGCGAAAACTTTTAGGAAATTCTCTCCCACAGGAAGAACATCTTGAAGAAAGCCCAAAGCAGTTGTTTGAAGATATCACAGGAAAAAAAATTAAAGAAATCTCTTGAGGAACTCTTGCAGTAAATTCGTGAGAACTCGTTCAGAAACCCTTGGAGGAACTTTAGTAGAAACCCCAGGAATAACTCCTTTAGCAACTTCGAAAGAAATTCTGGGGAAGTCCCAAGAGGAACACCGGAAGGAATCGTGTAAAATTTCCATGAGGAATGCCGAAAGAAATTCCACGATTTATCCCGACAGAAGTTCTTATAGAGATTCCGGGATAAATTCTGGTAGAAATCCTAGAAAGATTTCTTTGAGCAAAACACTGGAGGAACTCCGGGAAGAAATAGCATCCCCGTGAAAAACTACAGGAGAAATCAGTTGGAATTCAGGAATCCTGGAAGGAATCCGAAAGCATACCTTTCCGGAAAAAATCAAGTAGGAATACCAAGAAAAAATAGCATCAAAATGCGGAAGGAATTTTATAAGAAATCCTGGAAGACATTCCAGAAGGTATTAATAAAGAAGTTCCAGAAAGAAACCTTGATAGAATTTCTGGAAAAAAATCCTTGTAGCGAAATTTCTATATGGATTTTTACTACCAGGTTTTTCGTTTTTATTCATACGACCCAATGTTTTTTTATCGGAGTAAAATTTTCCTGAGTACTCAAGATATTCCCTGAGTATTCCAGATTTGTCCCTGTTAAATAGAGTTCCCTGAAATCCCCGGTTTTCTAGGTTTTTCCAGGTAATACACCCTGATCTTCTTTTCTTTCCGCGTTCCTGACTTCCAGTTTTGCTGTCTTTTTGTCTTACTGCCTTCATATCTTCTTGTCTTTATGCTTCCTAGTCTTTCTGGAATACTGTCTTCTTGTGACTCAAATTTCGAAATATTCGTATGGACTAAAGGGGTCGTTCATAAACCACGTAGACTTTTTGGCGGGAGGGGGGCTAAGGTCTACGCTCCATACAGATTTTAAAATTTTTGTATGGACGAAAGTCTACGAGGGGGAGGAGTGTGTAACGGAAAAAAAGTTTTGCGAAACACTACAAATGCATTGCGCTCCCGATGGGTACCACAATGTAGACAACTGCTAAAAGAACCCTACAAATGCGCATTTTATTTTCCGCATCGAGCCCCACATTTTGAAGCTAGTGGGATACGAAAAGTAAAATATAACGAATACATTGGAACCTTACAAATGCACATTTTATTTTCCGTATCGGGCCCCACGTCTGGGAACTTAGATACGCAAAATAAAATGGAACATTACAAATGCACAAAACACAAACATGCAACACATAACATTAATTTGTGCCCAGTCATCCATATGGAAAACGAAGTCCAAACCCAGGATGACGAGGTTTCATTATTGTTCTTGGTCCATCAGTCATCCTAGAAAAGTATTTTGTTTGGCAGTTCGCCTTTTAGTTCGCAGCATCTGTTGCTGCATTCATAGCTTGTTCTAGTCTAGGAATTTCTAATCCTAAGGGGCATCCAGATTCGGGCAACAACACAAGACCGTCTACAATTTGATGTCCGTGTTAGGGGACGGCTTGTGCGTTTTGTACTGGATCGCTCCTGAAATTTTTGGAGTGCTACAAATGCACATTAAATTTCAGGGACAAATGTACAAACCTTAGTAAAACATACAAAATAAACAGACAAAATGTTCACAACAATTTACAAATGTAACACACTCCATGCAACAATCGAAGAATTTTCCATGAATTGGAGAATGCAATCCATGGAAAATTCATAAAACTACTTTACAACGTATTAACTATATTACAAACGTAACAAGTGTCTGAGATGGCGAAAAATTAGTCTACGTAGTTTATGGACAGCGCCTAAGTACAGGTATTCTTCGATATAACGTACCCTCGATATAGCGTACCCTCGATATAGCGAATTCGATATAACGTACATTTTGCTTCGATATAACGTACCGTGACCGGCCATAATTCTGCGCAGTCCCTAATTCGGCGCACTTTCTTGAATGTACCACAAAATTATGGACGCTAATACAATATTAGCTACAAATACATTTTTTGAATATTGTTTCAATAGTAAGGAAAAAGTTTGTGAAGAAAAATTTTTCAAATCAACGACCATTATTTTGTAAAAAAAATAAAATGGTGTTGCAAGTACTGGAAATTGCCTGAAATCTGTGTCCGTTAGCGAAGCTGCTAAAAAGTTGCCTCAAGAGCTGAAGCATTTTGCGACATAAATATTTAAGATAATGTCTGCTTTTCCATGCGCATCCTGTACTGCTGTCTTCGAGGAATCAGAATCGGCAAAAAACAATTGAGTTTTCTTCTTATTTTTTTAATCTTCTTGTTCTTCTTAGGTGCGCAGAATTAGGAACCGGTAATGAATGTTGGTCCTAATTCTGCGCAGACATTTCAACACTAAGTTTTGAACATATAATTAGTGAACAAACATCATATAAATGCCACCATAGTTAGAACTAGGATATTCTATGTTTCTAGCAATACGGTGAATGTAATTACGTCTCAACAAATTAGTTTATAAATTTAAAGGCTAATTTACGATTCTTGCATTATTGATCTGATAGTTCGGCCGAACTAACCACTTGTTTTAAACATTTGCTATCAACCTCGGGAGAAATTTTATGTATTCATGCAAGCATTCGTCAAATGCGACATATGATGTGAGTTTACATGGAATTTTCTTAAACAGAGGAATCCCTGGAGTTGGAAAAGAATGAAGTCTCAGTTTGCAAACAAAGATTGTGCCACCTTGTCATGGTGAAAAAGTTTATATTGCCTTTAGAAATGAACGTAAATTTTACTAATATGTACATATGCGGATAACTAAAAAGCTTTACATAGTAGTTTTCGATAATGCTACAAAATCCTTTTGGGTATTATGTTTTAAATTCCCTTTGATTATTAATCAAAGTAGGTAGTATCAATGTTGGGGACATGCAAAGTTCCAATATGGTCGTAATGTCGTATAAAAGTTGAAAATGAAGAATTCAATTAAATTTCATCTATGAATCATGTTCTCATTACAATATGTTATCTTTTTAGAGTTTTTCCCATGTGCGCAGAATTAGGAACATCAGTGCGCAGAATAAGGAACATTCCAAAAAAGGGTGCGCAGAATTAGTAACAAAAACATACTTTAGAATTTTCATGATTTTAATATAAAGTAAGTGTTTAGTATGAGAATTATATTTTTCCCTGATTAACAAAGCCGATAACTATGCGCGGTCAAAAATTCAGTCAAATCGGTTCGATTTGGAATTTATTACAGCTGATTGAAATTGAAAAAGTCTTAGGTGCGCAGAATATGGGCCATCCACGGTACAACATTGAAATTTTTTACTTTTTCCCAGCAATAACTTTCAGACAAACTACGAAATCACTCAAATCAATGTTTTGTTGCAGCATTAGCCTTTTTACTCAAAATTAGCGCAATTTACGTTATATCGAAGCACAAAAAACGAAATGAGTTTTTCATGAAAACTCATGTTTTTCATTATTCGTTTTGTGTTTTTTTTTCTGAAATCCTTGATTGGGGATAATTTCACGTCGAATACATCAACACTAGCATAAACAATATTATTTTTTTCTCTGCTTCGATATAACGTACAAAGAGAATTTTTTTTGTACGTTATATCGAAGAATACCTGTATAGGGGAATCCCGTACAAAGAAGGAGTGAGAGGTCTAAATTCCCCATTTTGGCGTGACGTACTTGAGGGATGCTCTCTTATGCTGTACGTTTTTCAACAACCACTAAGGGTTGTCAAAATTCCACGAATTCCCACGACTATGAATAATTCATCCAAAACAGCATAACATTGCCACTGATATTAATATGTACACAACATCTGCTAAACGTCTGCTCCACATACAGTCCTTTTCTCAGCCTCCAACCCAGCCAACCACCAAGTAAGAGGACGTCGACGGTCTCCCTCGTATCTGGCGGTTAATTCAATTGACTTTCTTCCAACTCTTCGCTACTCCCATCGTCGCAACTAAAGACACTGTATGCTAAAGACACGAAATCTGATGATAGTTGCTGTTGATGATGATTGTCGCGTCATGACGATGATGCTGTCGAGCAATGCTTTTAAAGCGCGTTTGACAGGTCTCCTGCTCGATTGGAACGACATTGACAGCAAATTTGGAATTCCAATTGGAACATTTCGTGTCTTTGCATAGAGTGTCTTTAGGGTAGGCGGGGCATAATGAGCAGGTGGGGCATAATGAGCACCTTGTATTTTCACTGTATATCTTCAAATTTACAAAACATATTGCTTAATTGTAGCTTTATTAACTAAAATCCAATGAATTGATGATGAAACATTAGTAAAAAAAGCCGTTTACCTTGAAAAATTAATCAAAATGCGTAAAGTGGTCATGCATCGGGAAAATATTATAAGATTCAGGTGACCTAAAATAAGGTTTTGGGAATCGAAATAACAATTTTGTGGGTATCTATCAAGTTTCTTGATATTCCCTGGGCCAATGAAATGCATTCGTAACACTTTTCAACTAATTGTAAAATTATTTTGTTGAAAAAATATGCTTCAAAGAGTTGGTAGTAGGGTGGGGCAAAATGAGCAACTGGTGAAAAAATGATGAAAATGGTACACATCTTCAACCAACGAATTTTTATTTTGGTTTTCTTTGTTTTGATGCATATAGTAATGTTTTGCCATTAACTTTCAATTTATTAGCTTGAAAATGTCAGTATCTATATATTAACACCGTATAAAAACTCTTCAATAGTAGACTCTTTGGAACCCCACAGCCCCCTACAAATTAAACCCCGTAATACCTTTAAATTCTCGTTGTTTGATGCCGGTATGCTTTTTCATTGACAAGAATAGTCAATTAGCATTTGATTGTGTACAAAACTGGGATTGATCATCCTGCCCCACCTAGGGTGCTCATTATGCCCCACCCCCAAAACGCACCTCGCGATTTTATACGTTTTTAAAAACAAAAAATTTTACAACATTTATAACTTTATTCGGAATTTCAACGATTAGCTTTTGTCAGTTAAGGTTCAAATGAGGATTGAACGTTAAAATTACACATTGATTGCACTTAATTTACTGGATTTGGTGGTAAAATGCTTAAGCTGCTCATTATGCCCCGCCTACCCCTAGGTATAATATTTATCATCATCCCCGACGAAAAACATCGACATCGTTCGTTGTCGTTGCTCGCTCGTATCCAACGTTTGATTGGGAGAGAAAAAACAAAACCGTACGGCGATATCGATATGAGCATCCTTTTTGTTCTTTCGTTCTTCTCGATACTTCAAAGGATGGCTATACTACCCCCATTCGCACAACAGTCTCATGTGAATAGGAAACCCAGCAAACTTGGGACTGTTATGCGAATAGGGGCAGTATAGCTATATGGCTATATATATGCAACGGAAAACGTAACTTTTGTTGACCGTGTTGGTAACATTTACGTGGCAAATATCAAGCAAGCAGTGCATATAGCATCACAAGTCTTTCAAATTTTGTAGCAATTTCCACAAAATTTCGTTTTTTCAGTCTTTGGATACATTTTTTTTATTATGGTAAAGAGGACAAGAAATGCCGGTTGAGCACGTGCTGCTCGACGAGCGACATGATTAAACTTAATGGTTGATTCGACGAGGAGTGCCAATGATAAGTGACGAATGAGAAGAATAATATCCAGGAATCCAATATAACATAAACAGAGAAATGACTTCACTGCGATAAAAAAGGCAGCACGAAGAGAGTGTTATGTGTTACTCACTAGGAAGAGCATATAGATCGGAATGCGGAGATTTTTGCATCCACTTGTAAAAAAAATGGAAAATTGTCATCAAAAACTATGTACTGCTCAGCAATATCGAGTTTTCTTTTAACATATATTTACGACGGAACTATTCCTTCAAAACAGCCCAAGGTGAAATAAATTAAAGTACAATATTTCTACTCAGAATCCGAAGCCTCGAACATATTGATAGCACGGCATTTCTTTTGTTTTTTCTTCCAAATGGTCTTGTTTTTAGCAGTTGCGGCAGTATTTCCCCCGGGTTTAACCAAGGCTTTGCTGCCAAGCCCACTAGTTCCCACGTTGGTCAACATTTTGATGGGTTCCTTTAACCCATCACCTCCCTCTTTACCCAGCGTTTCCCCACTGACCCATCCCAGCTTGGACAGCATTTGAAAACCCTTGTTCTCGCTGTTTATCTGCCGTTCCAGCGAAGCGCCCGGTGGTCTCACACCATCTTCTTCGATCTCAGGACACGCCTTGTAGCGTGCCTGGGTCATCCGCCAAACGTTCATCTTTGCTTCGTCGGGCAAAGCTGTAGGATCGGCCAGGGCTTGGCTACCAAGCCCACTGGTACCGATGTTGGTTGTAAGGCGTATCGGTTCCGATATTCCGTGTTCCCTGACACCGAGTGAAGTACCTTCGCTCCAACCGAGCTTCGATAGCATCTTGAAGCCTTTGTTCTTACTGCTAATCTGTTCGTTTAGCGAAGCCACCTCCGTCTTGGCATGCTCGTTTGAGCTTCCTTTGATCTTCCTGCGGTGGGCTGCTCGGTCGTTGTACTCTGGTTGAGATTTATCGGCGTTTTCCGCGTATTCTGTAAATAAATATTTAAACAATGATTGATTTAGGAAACGAATATTCTACAATACCAAAGCGTATCCTAAGCAGCTTTGTAGCTGAATTACTAAATTGACAAAAACACTGTTTCGATTCGTGAAACGCTTAACACTTACTTTCCTCCTCCAAGCCGTAGCGACGTTGTAGCAACTTTTTGCCCTCCTGGTAGCTGACTGGCTTGGTGATGCGTTCATCGTCCGAATCCTGGCCCTTTTTGGACATCAACAGGCCCGGTTCACAGTTGCGACAGGTATGGTTTCCATCGTGAATGTGGCACAGCAATTTGGTCTTCGTCAGATCGATAACATCGCCATGGACGATGTCGAAGAGGTCACTTTCCTGCATGGTCGGTGCCATGCGGGTCCCATTCAGGAAGGTGCCATTGCGGGAACCAAGATCCAGCAGCTGGTACGAACTCGTACGGGTGTTGTAGTTGAACTTGAGGTGATACTAGAATGGAATCGAGAATAATGGATTTTATCAGCGTAAGAAGAAGCAACTGTGATGATAAAGATGATTTCAGGACAAATCAAGATCATGTTGTCTGCCACTAAAATTGTTGGAATTTCCAACTAAGAAATATTATTTCAACCAATGCAATCCTTGCTTTTTCACTGCGAATATCGCAGAGGATAACTAAACAGGGATGGTCTTTCGCTTTACTCACGAAGTCCGTCCAGAAGGTTTCACCGATGTTATTGAACAAACAAATCGTATACATATTTAGTTATCAACTGGAACTCAACGATAATTACTATTATTGTGAACATAAGTTGCCATAGCTCGTTTCTCTTCACTGAATCGTACGCCGCCTCGAAATCAATAAACAAATGACCCATGCAAGTTGTACTTCCGAAATTTAACGAGAATCTGCCGCAGGGTGAACATCTAATCCGTTGGTAATCGTCCCTCACGAAAACCCGCCTGATATTGTTCGACGAAGAACTAATCAAACAGAACTCCGGACAAAATTGTGTACGCTGAATGAAAAAGTGTTATTCCTTCTTCGTCCTATTCAGTGCTTCATTGTTTTTCTTCAACCCTCTAATGGCTGCCTTGACCACGTCTAGCATTCGAGGTTTCACAGCATGTCCGTCGTCATCAATTTGAATTCTGTGTGCCGCTTTTCCGCTCCCATCGTTCAATTATACCTCGAAGTGCTCTCTCCTCCTGGTAGCCACCATTGTTTTGTCTGTCAGCAAGTGTCCATCACGGTCGTTGCACAATGCACATGACGACAAAAGGTGCTGTATTTCTCCTAACGCCATTGGTAGGTTCGTAAAATCTCTGCATATCATTCTGTTCTATAATCTTTTGCAACTGAGCAATCACATTTTCCTCATGCTCTCTTCTTTTTTTTTTCGGTGGATTCGTATTTCAACTGCTTTTGTTTCTCTATATAGCTCCCTGCTCTGCCAGGTTCCCGACACCAGCATTCAGTTTCTGGCAACAATCTTCTCCTCCGTTGCCCTATGTCAAACCACCCATTGACCCATTCCAACGTCGTCTTTGAGCTGTGCCTATCACCCTCTGTGCTGCCGTGCTCATCGCTTTTTGGATAGAACCCCACATAGTGTGGAGATTATTGCTCGTTAGTTCGTACAGTCCGACACGGTTGATGACTGAACTCGAATCTTACTAACTACGATATAGTGATCTGAGTCGATGTGGGGATCCCTAAAAGTTCTAACATAAATGACGTCCAAAAAGTGTCGGCCATCTGACAACGCATGGTCGATTTGGTTGCAAAATTTTATCTCAGAGATAACCTTAACTATCCTGTATACGGCGGCAAAATTCTCGGATGTTGGTTCCAAAACTAATAGAACCATCCTGATTAAATCAAATTTTGTTCCCAAGTGTGTGTGTAGCAGAGTACTGTGTTAGGGACAACTTTCTCGGAAACGAGGATACCTCTCGATAGCAGCTTTCTATTGCAGCAGCTTTGAGACTGCAAGAAATCAACATTTATTTCAAGAATTCACCACTATTATCAATATAACTAGAGTAACTTACATCATAGTATCAGCACTTAGTTTTCCGAGACGTGGCTCTCCTTACGGTATAATTCATGAACTTAGTTTCATCAAACACTTCAACTATGTATGATAGGGCAATCTAACTACCTGCATTCCGTAGACTACAATGGGCTCCTATTATCTAAGAGGAACTCGGAGCTCACAAAACACTGAAGGAAATCATAGAGTGTAAAATTTCCAACAGTGCTGTTTCGATGGGTTTCCCCGTGATCTTCAATCCCAAGTCAACTTTGATGGCTTTGAACAGTCTTGGAATTTTCCCAGTTGTTCTAGCGCATCTTGCTTAACGTTTCCCATGCTGCTGCCACTACTCTTATTGTAAGTTAAATCATCCGCATATTTGAAAGCGTCAATGAAAGAACACCACTATGTAGTAAACCGGGTCTCCAGTTAGCCTAGTGGTTAAGGCTATGGAACGCCAATTAATAACTGTAGAAGTGCTCAAAGAACACTAAGTTGAAGCGAGGCAGGCCAAGTCTCATTTGGGACGTAGAGCCATTAAGAAGAAGAAGTAAACCGCTACTTATGATCGCCTGGAAGTCCTCTTATCTACATCTTAACACTCCTAAAAGTTCTTCTAGTTTGTTCGTACGGTACACATTGAAAGCGTTACTTAGGTTAGCAATGCGTGGTTGATCCTTTCGGTTTATTACATTGGATGAGGTTCACAATATATGATGTGCATATGGTTTCGACTGTCCTTTTCGGAATCCAAGACAGTTTGGGCAGCATCTGCCGGCTATCGATGATCTGAGTTCAGTTTATCTAGTACCTTGTCGGGCTTTGGTACTGCTATGATACCGATTTCCTTTAGTTGCTGTGGTAGACTTTCAATAACTGTTAAGATCGATCACAATGAGTTGCGACATTTGAGGCATCAGTGACTTCAGCATTTCATACGTTATGCGATCTGTTCCAGAGGGGGCGATGATTTCGTACGATTGAGGATATTGCTCCATTTGGTTCGATAGATAATGTTGAAAGAAGCTCGTTCCATAGACGTCGTTTGGGTCTAGGTGTAGATTCATGAGCTCCTTAGCCAGTTCTGGATAGTCCTGGATGATGTTGTTTAGCGTAGCTGTTTTCTTCTTAGACATCGTATTTCTGAACCACAGTTCCCCTAAATTAGTTTGCGGGTCCACTTCCACAGCAAATTTGTTCATGCTCTCCTTTATATTTTAGCTTTTTCTTCCTGATGAAAACGGCTGCGTACCGTTTGAGCTAAATTAGGTTGTCTATTGTGCTATTCTTGTTGAATTCGTGGAGCCTCGAGCCGTGCGGTTAGCGTCATCAAGCGTATAAACGTACCATGCCATGGGGTGAGGGTTCGATTCCCGCTCCGAGTGATAAAACTTTTCGCAAGAAATGTTTCTACCTCGTATCCACTGGTGCTCGTAATGTGTATCGTGTCCGTTGTCTAGTGTTAAGTTTCGTTCAGTCTGTACAGCCTCTGGCTGAAGACGGTGTCCGTGTCTTTCAAAATATCGCCAAAGCCCGCTGCTTGGCACACCAAGCCGACTCCATCAATATTTTGGTTCGTATCGGTGTTGATTATTCGATTCCTTTTTATTATGACTCCTGTTTCCCGAGTGAGGTCACCGTTACCGTTGATTGTATTAGTATCTACCTTGGCCAAGTCTGATTCGATCTGTATTTTGTTGAACACGTACATTTCTTTATCCCGGAAGCCTGCTTTGCACTTTATCTCAATTATCAAGTGATGGCTACCTACTGTTTCGTCGAGGACCATCCAAGAACAGTTCAACACAATGCTACTAGAGGCCACCGTAAGGTCGATAGTGACTATTTTTATTTGTTCAACTGCTGCGGTCGATAAGTTGGGCTACTATCATTTAGCATTAACATGTCTGAATTGTTGGTTTCCACTTACATACTACCACTCTTCTCGGCGATGTTTTTTTTATGTTTCTTCACTGTGTGTGAAGGCTGTTTAGATGTTCGCCCAAAATTGTATTGGGGTATTTTTCTAGTTTTATTTAGTGATGTACCGAATATTCAGCCACCCGAATATTCGGGAAGAATATCAGCGATTTTTGGATTTCGCCGAATATTCGTTTAGCCGAATAACACATGTATTACTCAGCCGAATATACCGAATAGGCCGAATAATGACTAAATACAGTCTCTTACCGATTTTGGCAACACCCGTTTTTGGGAACAATATTTTACCGATTTTGGCAACATAGATTTTTGACAAAAAAAATTACAGTTGAACAATTCGTAATTGAAACCATCGCCATTAACAAACATTTGAAGGCAGTTTTCAAAACAAAAGTTTTTGCTATGAAATATGCTCACGGTACTCCACGCACGCAGAACGCAGTGAATATATTTTCATGGTCGATTTTTTTATTATAGCGAGAAAACTGGCGCAGTATCATAACGTCCGAGGCCATAAAGTCCCAGGACTTTATGGCGCATTTTTCCGGGGCATAACGTCCGAACTTGCAGATACGCCACGAAGTCCAAGGAAAGAAGGCACATAGGATATTATGACGCATCCAAACTTTTGGACGCTATTTCGCAAAAAAACGCGACTTAATGTCCGGGACTGTATGGCCTCGGACGTTGTGACCCGGCCCCGAGAAAACTGTGAAAAAATTGGTTTTTCGGTGAAGTAGAAAAAAGGAGTCTATGGCCAAAAGACATTTGGCATAATGGACACTTGGCACAATAAAGAACGGTGCATTTCGATTATGTCAAATGTCCATTATGCCAAATGACCGATATACCAAATGTCTTTATGCCAAGTGAGCTTATGCAAAACTACCTTATTCCAAATGACTTTATGCCAAATGTCCCGCTCTCGAAAAAAAGTTACATTAGTTTGAAAGTGGCACAATAGTTATCGACTCACCCTTTACATACATTCATGCAAACCATGCAAACCTGTGTCGGACCGGAGCTACGCGAAAACTAGGAAGATATAGGTCGCCGTTAAGGTACGGCTAGAGTAGACGCGTCACGCGACGCGACGCGGATTTCCAATACGATTTGACAGCTCCTTATTGTTGATTGTTATTCCTCTGCGTGCAAATTTGCGCGCCGCGTCACGTTGCGCGTCTACTCTGGCCGGTACCTTATAGTTGCTGCGCTGCCTTAGTACCGCGTCAAAGTGAAAGTGCGAAAGGAAAAGCTTTCTTTAAATTTTATTCTATGATTTGACTTTTATATAAAACCCGGCACTAAAATGAGGAGGAAAATAAGTTGACATCGGTCGAAAGTTACGCTATAGTGACGCCTTGTAGTCACACATACAAGACTTGGTTGTTATGGACCATCAAAGGTCTGCGCCAAAAGCGAGAAAGAAAAAAAAAGAGTGGAAGTGCGCGTCCAAAGGATTTGCATGGATTTGCTGTTGTTAATAGGGGTAGGCGGGGCATAATTAGCAGCCTAAGCATTTTGCCACCAAATCAAGTAAATTAAATGCAACCAATGTGTAATTTTAACGTTCAATCCTCATTTGAACCTTAACTGACAAAAGCTAATCGTTGAAATTCCAAATAAAGTTATAAATGTTGTAGAATTTTATGTTTTTAAAAACGTATAAAATCGCGAGTTGCGTTTTGGGGGTGGGGCATAATGAGCACCCTAGGTGGGGCAGGATGATCAATATTAGTTTTGTACACAATCAAATGCTAATTGACTATTCTTGTCAATGATAAAGCATACCGGCAACAATCAATGAGAATTTGAAGGGATTACGGGGTTTAATTTGTAGGGAACTGTGGGGTTTCAATGAGTCTTCTATTGAGGAATTTTTAAACGGTGATAATTTACAGATACTGAAATTTTCAAGTGATTACCCAACTAACATTTATTGTGAATGTAAACGTCAACAAAGCGTCGTTAATACGGCTTGATGCTGAGTTACTGTGTTGTACATATGGACGGGAGCTTCTATGCAAGCCCTATACCAATGAATCTGGCGAACTTAATCAGCTTGTACATGCTGTGCGATCAGCTTCTATGCCACCTAGTCATAGCTCTTTTCTCGGCTCCTATGTAACCACTAACTGAATAACATCTTGAGAAGGCGCTTTTTCAGCCTTTTCGCAGTTGTTAAATAATAGTTTTACGGCATCCCCAAATTAAACGATTAAATATAATTAGGTTATGGATACCGTGACGCAATACATGTGGAACTGGAATTATCACTTTTAAAATTGAATAATTAAAGTACTTGCCGCTACTTGGAATCGAACTCCCGATCTCCGTATCCACTGGTCCCGATGATGTCCTCGCTGCCACACTGCTATATATGAATAACATAGAAAATAGCCCGTTTTGTTTTACTCCAGACAAGGTTTCATAATTGTGCCATAAGAAACCTTACCCAACTTCATCTTGCTGTAAAAGCTTGTGAAACGTCAAACGCTATAATGTTTACATTGAACAAGCTGTGTGGTTGCGCCAACAGATTCTTCTTCACAGCTTCTAGCTGAAAGAGTGTTCATTAAACGGCTACGAAGCGCTGCTGTTTTGTGTTTTGGCAACATTACAAAACGTACTGTATAAAAGCAGCTGTGGTAGTGGCTGGGACTCTTACTCGATTTGCACATCTTCCGGCAAATATTCCGGCATTGAATTAAAGTGCAATAAAAGCAACCCAAATAATTTCACAGCACATACATGGATAGCTGTAAAGAATTTGTGTAGTAGCTATATATCCCGCTTAAAGTTTGTTTTGACAATAATGTTTATATCCGACAAGCCGTGTTGGTAAACCAACAGTTTCTTTATTACAGCTTCTAGCCGTAATGAAATCGCATAACGGCCTTTAAAGCGCTGCTGGTTTGGAGATTTGTCAGTATAACGAATTGTTCTGTATAGTAGCAGCTGTTTTGTTAGTGAGGACTCCTATTCGATGCGTTCAAGTTTTCACATCTTCCGGGAAATCTCCCGGAGTTGGAATACGGTGGAGTGAAGGCAGCCCCAGTGACAAGCAATGAATTTCTGAAAAACGAGTTTGGTAGCTGTATGATGCTTGTTTTGCAGTCGTGTATTAGCTTACGATTTATATTTGACTAGCTTTCCTTTTATTCAGCGTTGACTGCTTTTACTCGATGGTTACACAACAGAAAGCAAATAACTGAAGCTTATAGCGCTGAAAATGTTAGTTGGGAACATCGAGCGAGACACATGAACATACCTTCGAAACATTAATATCCGGAATGATAACATCGTGGTCGCCTTCTCGGCCCAGCGAACCGCCCTTGCAGGTTATTATGAACAGGGAACCAACTTTCAGCGATGCCACACTGCTCTCCTGTACTATTAGCCTCAACGAAGGTGGGTATTTTCTTGAGATATCTGAAAGTATAGAACAAATTAAGGAAAACGCATTAGTAACACGTTCATGGTTCTAATAACTCTCCCCAACAAAATGTAGAAAATGATCCAACCCACGCCCCATGAAGATACCTGAATGTTTCCCAGCATATTTTTCCAGGTCAACCTCTATTCCCGTGTTTTCCCTCTCGGAAGCGCTGGAATCGATCAGGATAACCTTTTTCACGCTTCTATCGCTTTCCCCGCCGCTACTGCTATCCAGTTCCCCCTCTTCCTTATTCTCGTCGGAATGCTCAAATACCCCCTTGGTTTTGCTTCGTTTTTCTTTCCTGCTTTTCTTCTTCTCTTTCTTGTCCTTTTTCTTCCGGCGTCGCTTGCTTTTCTTCCCATCATCTGTGGAGCTGCAGGACGAGGAAGGACTGGACTCCGATCGGCTTCGACGATGTCGCCGACGCCGTCTAGAATCTCGCTCGCGATCCGAACTTGCACTGCGACGACGACGATGACGATCTCGTTCCAGCGACAATCGATCCTCCGGCTGCTGATCGCGCTTCCGTTTCTGCGAATGCAAGGAAAAAGAAGAACAGCGGAAGAACCGCTCTTAACATACGCCGGTCCCGAACAGAAACCTACCTAGAGCGTTCGAACGCATTCGTCCGATCTCCAGGCCAGAGAAGGCAGATACTAGGGAACTAATTGATTGGGTCTGAGTGGAAGGCGTAAAAACCTAAAAGAAAAGTGATAAAGCGTCTCGGATTATAACGGATCATGACCAAGAAGCAACACCGCGAACCTTTTGGTACGTTTTGGGCTTTTCCTTCTCAAGTGTCTCCTCCGGAATAACTTGAGAGTAGAAATCATATTTTCCCGTTTGCTCATTGTACTTCATGTAGCAGCCTTTATCGCCATCGTAATGGAGTCCGTAAATCTGAAAAATAAATTCGAAATAGTTGACAGTGGTTCCACACAGAATCACAAAAAGACCTTACAGCGTTGTAGTAGTATCCGGTTTCCGGATCATAGTACAGCCCACTCGTTGGCTCGTAAATATACCGATTCTGGTAATTAAATTCTTCGGCAGTCTTTTTTATGTCATCGACGAAAGCCTTCACATCCAACGGCTCATTGGCCGCGGAAGCATGCGCTTGCTGTTCTTCGGCTAGTTCCAGCGCTTTCGTCACATCGTCTTCCTCGCCATCCTCGTCTTCCACGACCTCCTCAACTGAACTCTTTTTCTGTTGCTTCCGGAGCTTCCTCTACGAAAAGAGCAATCATCGTTCAATTTAAATCAATCATCCGATCCTAGACTCCATCCATCCATCTTACCAACTGAACGACCTTCCCCCGCAGACGACGAATCTTCGCGTTCTGCTTCCGGATGTGGCTGTGCAGGCTGCGAACATAAGCGTAAATCTGCTTCGCAGTAACGTTGTAGAGGTTGGTAAGACGAATCAACTTCATAGCCGCCGGGTGTTTTGTCATTTTTGGTTTCACTTTATCACACTGTGGAGCAAAGTATAACTAGCGCATGTTTTAACAGAAAAATAACGAAAATTAAGTGCATGAGAAGCGTGAAAATTGCGTAAAATTACGGAATGTGGAAAATTGCGCAGGATTTGTTTACGTTTTACTGATAAAAATTTATCAGTTTGACGTTTCGAAGGCATTCAGTGTTGCCATGTCGAAGGAACAAGAATCGATTAACATGCCTGATCGGCCAAAATATGCTTGAAAATATGGATGTGAAAATTCTAGATTGAGCTTAGATAAGGGCGAAAGCAACATGTGCGAGTTTTGGTCATCGACTCTCTCTCTTCTTCAAATTAAAGTGACAAGATGCAAGTATGGTTGCACTTTTTGGTCATAAATTGCTAGGTTGCGATTAAAGTGTATCGAGTATACCAAAGTGGAGAATCTTTGTCGTTTTGACAGGTCTCCTGCTCGATTGGAACCATGGGGATGACACTATATCGACTATTCCAATTTTGACGTTTCTTCTCTTTGTTTTATCCAGGCTCGTTAGTTGCGATGCAATCTATAGCGCCATGTTACTTACGCCCTTATTTAAACTCAATCTAGATTTTTGATTCTTGAAATTTAGGCCAGTAGTACACAGGGTCAAATTTTGACAAAGAAAGAACTCAAGAAACAGTTTGACACTAATGAAAATTCGATCGAGTCAAACAAGATGTTTCTAGATTGAGTTTATATATGGGCGAAAGTAACATGAGCGAGTTCTCTTCATCGACTCTCTCTTCTTCAAATTAAAGTGACAAGATGCAAGTATGGTTGCATTTTTTGGTCATAAATCGCTAGGTTGCGATGCAATCTAGCGTCTAAGTGTAAAAAAGTTCGATTGAATTTGCATCTTGTCACTTTAATTTGCAG
The DNA here is from genome assembly GCF_035046485.1 of Aedes albopictus. Taxonomy (NCBI): domain Eukaryota; kingdom Metazoa; phylum Arthropoda; class Insecta; order Diptera; family Culicidae; genus Aedes; species Aedes albopictus. Next base: position 431,675,803 of record NC_085137.1, read on the forward strand.
AAGAGAGAGTCGATGAAGAGAACTCTCTCATGTTACTTTCGCCCTCATTTAAACTCAATCTAGAAATATAAGGGCGAAAGCAACATGAGCAAGTTTTCTTCATTGACTCTCTCTTCTTCAAATTAAAGTGGCAAGATGCAAGTACACTGAAAGGCGGCTTCATGGGCGGCTTGCAGTACAGTGACGATTCGTTCGTTGAGAGCTCGTTAGATGGGCTGTCTCGATGATTGAATGTTCACTGGTTGGGGCAAAACCCAACTAAAAAGCACTGTCAATGTCAAAATAGATGTCAAAACGAGTTTGACGTCTGACCGCCGTCGCATCACAGCTCCTGTATACAGAACGTTTACGCAAGTATGTGAGTGTTCCGTGACGTATTTCTCGTCACTTGCGTGTGTCTAGAGCATTTTGATCAGTTGTCAGTTGCCCCAACGAACGAACACGATTCGCTAATCGGGGCGCAGTCGTGACCCAACCAGCGAATCCGGACTGTAATGACAAGCATAACAGTGTTTTTAATTTTACCATGGCAAAACATGATCATCGACTCACCAATGCTTCTTGTGTGCGTTTTGTTTCTTCTCACATCAACCTGTTCAATAGCCGAGTGGTAGCGTGCGAGCCTGGTGATGCCAAGGTTCTTGGTTCGAATCCGGTTGCCAACAGTAACTTTTTAATTGAAAATCGAGTCCATGGTAAAATTGAAAACATAATTCTGTGTTGAATTGAAACGAAAATCAGTCTGCACAAATTTAGTGGCGTTGTGTATTTAAATTGACCCTCAGAATAGTAATGCAATAGAATGCAAGCCGCCGTTCAGTGTATGGTTGCACTTTTTGGTAATAAATCGCTAGGTTGCGATTAAAGTGTCTCGACTATACCAAAGTGGAGAATCTGTCGTTTTGATAGGTCTCCTGCTCGATTGGAATTATGGTGATCTAGTGTCGACTGTTCCAATTTTGACGTTTCTCCTCTTTGTTTTATCCAGGCTCGTTAATTGCGCCATGTTAATTTCGCCCTTATTTAAACTCAATCTAGAATTTTGATTTTTCAAATTTAGGCCAAATATTTGACAAGGAAAGAACTCAAGAAACAGTTTGACACTAATGAAAATTCGATCGAATCAAACCAGTGGGGTGACACAGCACACTCAATCCTGAATTGCCTGTTCAGCATTTTTTTGACGAAAATAGAACAGCATAACTTTTTCAGTAGCTTCGGTAATCGATTTTACTGAGGATCAGTACACCAACTGTCAAAGCCGGGTGCAAAAGGTAAAGCTGTATTCAGCTGTTCTATTTTCGTCAAAAATTTACCGAACACGGTACTCCAAATTAAGTGTGAGCTGTCAAACTCGGTACATCGCCGCTCTACCCATCATCGTTTTTGGTACGGCGAATTTTGGTACCCACTTTTTGTCGGTTTATCCTAATCCTAATTTTCGGGTGTGTAGCTCGTTTGTAGCTAGTGCTTATTTCGGAGATTACACATTTCAAACGAAATCGTTGTTTTTGATAATTCAGTAACAAATTTTGAAAACGACGTATAATCAATGCTACACCATTGATTAAACGTCGTTTTCAAAATTTGTTAGTGGATTGTTTATTTTTCTTTATCACTTTGCACGACAGTATATGTAGCAGTGAAGCAGTGTCGATGTTTCCTGCGAATTTTTTCATGAATTAAGCAATCAAAACAAAAAAAATTGGACGCCATGTTGAATCGAATGCTGGGTTGATGATTCTGGCTCTTCGTCATCCCCCTGAGTCAAACAAGATGTTTATAGATTAAATTTAAATAAGGGCGAAAGTACACGCAGAAAAAAGAGGCTTGTTTAAAACCGAGTTTAAAACAATAAAACGCATGGTTGATTTTCAAACTGAGCAATTGCTTATTCCAAAGTTATATTTTTCTTTGTTCTTGCTTAGAGTTTATCGATCAAAACAATCAATTCTCATCATTCCATATAACGATGAAAACTTCATTTGTTTCAACAAAATGGGGACCATAAACATGGCCCGGATGCACTCACACATCTTTAAAATTCTTACCCCAACATCGCCACAACGAAGAAAGTGTAGCAAATCCATCACTCCAACTTCCAAGTGCAGTTTTGGCCGTGATGGATAACGCGCAGGTACTCAAGACAGCATCCTCAAAAAGTTGGTCGGTTTCGCTTTTTTGCCTTTTTTATTCGTTCTCGCTTCCATCCGCTTGCCGAGTGTCTAAAAATAGATTTCCGAGCTGCCGTCACCAACACAATCACATTCCGGTTTTGTTAGAACCAAAAGTGCAGTCGTTTAAAACAATCTGTCATTTTATGTTGAAACTACCAAATCTCAGTTTGTTCTAACAAACTGCCAAAAATTTCGTCAAATGACAATATTTGTATTATCTAACAATGGGAACAATTCAAGGGGGAGTCGCTGAGCACATCTTTACTTGTGCCAATTATTTTCAGTGTGCCAACGGGTATTGAATTGTGCCTCAGTGTGCCCCGAAGTGCCACTGCTTGATGATTCAGATTTTGCTTGGCAACTACCAAGACAACCAACTGTTTGTTTTTATTTTGCAGGTCAAATGCACATGGTTGCCTAGATTTGTTACCCAAACTCAAGTGTCAAAATTGTGCCTCAGAGTGCCTCGGTGTGCCACACAGCGTATAAGACGGTGTGCTTGGCACCTCTTGGCACAATGTTCCAAGCGACTAGCCCCTTGGAACAATTCAGTTTAAACTAGAAATCAGTTTGTCGCTATAGCAAACTGAAAAATCGGTTGATTTGAACTAGAATTTAATTGTGTTTACAATTATTTTTTCTGCGTGTAACATGAGAGAGTTCTCTTCATCGACTCTGTCTTCCTCAAAATATTATGCTTTTGGTCGAAATCCGAAGTGACCGAACGTGCGAAAATTGATTTTTAACCTACTTAGAAATGTCGCAACTCAATTTGGATTAGTGCATATTGTAGCTCTTAATTAGCTTAATAATGCGCAACAGAAAAACTAGATTCAAATTTACTTCGCAGCTGCATCTTCGCATGTGTCTCAAGCGACGACTTCGATTTGGTGGTGCGACGATAATAAAGTGACAAGATGCGAGTATGGTTGCACTTTATGGTCATAAATCGCTAGGTTGCGATGCAATCTAACGTCTAAGTGTAAAAAAGTTCGATTGAATTTGCATCTTGTCACTTTAATTTGCAGAAGAGAGGGTCGACGAAGAGAACTCTCTCATGTTACTTTTGCCCTTATTTAAACGCAATCTAGAATTTTAATTCGCCAAATTGAAACAGACCCTTCGAATGATCTCTTCTTGATTTCTCGCGTTACATTTGAAAAGGGCCTATCCCTAAAATGTAAACAAATCGATTTTAATACCTTTCCATAGCATCTCCCAACAGTAACATACTGTGCAAACATCACCCGCCTAACCGTTAATCTTATCAGAATAAACCCCACCTTCAAAACGGCCGATCATTGCTTTTTTCTCCAATCATTCATAAGCCCGTGTTCCAAATGGGCCAGTAATGGTAAAATATTGTTTTCATTTGATGGTCCTCTCGTTTAAAGGGCCGACAACCGAAAATTTTCCGAACGGCTCTCGGCCCGAGCGCCGAAAGAGAGAATTTTCTCTCTCAAAAACGGCCAAGCCTTGATACGATGTCAACAACGGCCTCACTCGGGGAACCAATCCACGCTAAGAAAATTTTAGAAAGACTCACAATAAGGCATACACCGGGTGAAACTTTTCAAATTAGCTTAACATGTTCATCTATAATTTTTCAAACTTTTTTGATAATTTTTATTGCAAACTTGATTATTGAAGCACAGATACATCTATTCTTGTGTCATTAAGGTTGAAGGATTCGTCGTTGACATAATCGTCATCATTGATAACTCGAAAGCAGTTTTCTCGTTTAAAACTGGAATTTCCGCAGTGAAATTGTATTCACTGTACAGTAGACGTTCGATCGGTGCAAACGCTTTAACTGCAATGCTTTTTAACTGCAAGTCCGCTAAGTGCAACAATGTTGCAGTTATCGCACCGCTATCCGTCAAAATGAAATGTCAACAGCGATGCGATGTTTTTCACATGCACTTTTGATGCAGTGCGATGTTTTTCGAATGCACTTTCGCTGCATTCTGCAGCAACTGACAGCTCTTTGACGCCTGTCAGTTGTTGCAGTTATCGAATTTCATTCGCTAAGTGAAACGTAAACATGTTGCAGTTATCGGACGTCTACTGTAGTGAGGGTGGAGAATGGAGTACAGTGAACACACTTTCACTACGGAAATTTCAGATTTGAACGAGAATAAGCCATTTTACGAGACGTTTCAGAACAGCTGATCGCAGCAGCGGCGTCAACTGACAGAATTCCACGTACGTTTGTTTTGCTGGAATCTCGTGTAATTTTTGAAAAGGTACTTATGCGACAAATTGGAGATATGAGAAATTGGTGCCAAAAAAGGCTCAAAAGCAGTCGCAGAAGCAATACAAATCTCATAAATTAATCAGGTATTTTTTTCGTTGCGATTGACTCGTTAACTTGCCGAAAAGAATTAAAATAAAAATTTCTAATTATTGTATAAGCCAGTTTCAAAAACTACGCTTGACTTGCGCGCAGTCATTAACCATCATCAACCGGATGATGATTGAAAACGTAAACATCAGAGCGCGGAGTTCTGTCGTTTGACTAGCCTCATAAAATAGACTATACTGCTTTCGAATTTTCAATGATTACGATTATGTCAATGACAAATCCTTCAACCTTAAAACGAAAAGCATATTGAAAAATCCGAAAACGGTGAAATACGAATAAGAAATGTGATGGAAAATGTTTGCATCGATTTTTCTCAATGTTCACGGAAAAATATTAAAACCCAAAGAATAAGTTTTAAAAACTCAAATTTGGCTAAACTGCTTTTAGTTTTAACTCAAAGTTGGGTTGTTTTCTCCCTCGCCCCACCGCAATGTTGTCGAAAACAAAGAAAGAAGCACCGACGCATCCGCTGCTCTTCCGTGGAAGAAGCCAAATTTGGGTTTTCTTGAGTTAACCCAAATTTGCGTCATTTAAGGCCTCCGTTGGGTGAAAATAACTTACCAGTGGGTTAATTTTTTTGCCGCTCTCAAACGAAAACTACTCACTCACCACTTTCGCTGTTTGACGCAAATTTGAGTTATTCCACGGAAGACCGGGATTGCGTCAAAACAACTTAAATTTGGGTTGATTTGTAGTTCCGTGTTTACGTTCTGGGGATAGACCCTTTTCAAATGTAACGCGAGATTTATCACCCTTCTCCTCTCTTTTATCACGGAGAAAAATCAAGATAGTTTGAAACAACCAAACTTTTGTTTGTGATTCAAAATCTGATTTTGTTTGCTGCAAGGTAAACAAATATTCATTATTATGTTGGGGTTTCGTTAAAAACAGTTTTTTTTTTCAAGTACTTTTGGCCTAAACGGGTTGATTCTTTCAAAGCCATGTTTGCTTAACTTCAAACTAAAACTACACCTTTTATTAACCGCTAGCTTGCTTGTTTTTACCAAATATTAGGTCGACGATCATGGTTCTTCGTTGGCAAGTTCAAACTATATCTGAGGTTAGATTACATCAAAGAGCTCGGTAAAAATAACCTAATAATTTGGTTGGGAGAAATCCAACCTGAAAAATGGCTCGAAGCAACCTAAATTATTAGTTTGTCTACACCAGCGTCGCTTCAGTCGTACTCCTTCTACATAGTTTCTTTGTTTTCATCCTGTTGCTTGCTGCGCTCTCGTTAAATTAGGTAATTGAAAGATCGACTGGTAATCTGGCGGACTGTATGCGGACATTTTACTGCTTAAATCATTAGAATTGCATCTCCAGGAGGCCAAGAGCCACACAGCGTACGAGTAAGTTTTATTTCATAGTTCAAACATACTATGTATTTTTACACAGTGGCAATGTGTTTTTTCCAGTTTGATGCACGTTTCGGAAAGGAGGGAGCAATCAATGGTCGAAAAATCAAGGTTTACGAGCATCTTATTCTCACCGCAAACTGTCCGGATTCTGTAATATTTACAAAATTCGATAATTCATTGAGTTATTCATGCATGGACTGGCATGTCATTGCATGGACTGTTTTCTTGAAAATAAAAAAAAAATATGGACAGGTTTTTTGATTTATTTCTACACTATTTCCAATAAGAAAAACAAGACAAGAAGAATGGGAAGGGTTGAGGAAGGGTGGACGAAAAATGTAATGTCAACAAATTATTTGTTTATTTTGAACTGCAGTTTTTGTCTGCTGTGAACCATTTGTTGTTAGATTGAAACTTAACATTTTGGTTGAAGTAACAAAAGTACTATTTTGTTCCGCGAGCTGTCAAAACTGAACAACCAATATAATGGTAAATTCAAACAAATGTTGGTTGAATTCAGGTGTTGAACCCTCAAAACAGTAACATAACATTGTAGTTTGTTTTAACCAATGCCAACAGCTGAATGAAGCTAATATTTTGTTTGTGCAAAAATCAACCTAAAGATTTGGTTGAATATTGCTAAATTTTGCTTGTATTTAACAAATATTTTTCTCCGTGTACCTTAATATTATGCCTCTCAAGAAAAATCAGAATATGGCGATTATCTGCCTCTGGCTTCTGATATTAGCGCGACAGTCACTAATCAAAACAGCGTCACCAGATTTAAAAGTATATAATTCCATTATATGGGGTTTGACAGCAAGAACACTCATTCCACTGAGCCACTCTTGCCGTTCGTCACAAATACATTCAAAAACATCTGTCACTTCGCGAAACCCACGTGCTTTTGTTTTTGGCGGGAACACCTTTTCTTTTGTTTTGCCTTGCGACTGTCATGCGGCGGTATGCCTTGCGAGCGTACGACCGCCGCAGGACTCTAATAAAAGATAAGCGCGACAATATTTTGATCGACAGCTTTGGCCGATCAAATCGTTTGATCGACTCTCAACCGTCACATTTCGGCGCACTTCGTGTTGTTTACATCGCGCACTCGGGCTACCGCATCCATCAGTTTCTTCGGAAAGCGAAGCGCGACGACGAGCGGAAAACCGAAGCGAAGCTCGACCTTCTTCTTGAACGGACGTGAAGTTATTTTCCGAAAAAAAGTGTTGCTGTGCAAATCACGCTAGAGAACTGTTGGTGAAAATTTTGAATTTTGTGCCCGAAAATCGCCGAGGAAAATGCGATTTTCCTCGCTGCTGCTAGCGGTGCTGGCTCTGGCCGGCATCGGGACGGCCACAAAGCTGAATTACCCCCGCGTGCTGCTGCCAATCTTCGACCACATTTCGGTCAATTTTACCCTCGAGGTGGTGGAGAAAGGCTGCTTCAAATGGTGAGTGAGCGAGTGACGGGCGGCAACAGGCCGGCTGATTTTCTAACCTCTTTGGGTGGTGTCGGCGGTTGAATTCTGGTCGTTATGGAATCGGAAGTGGATTTTAGAAGCGAATGGTTCTGTTTAAAAGTAAAAACTGTTGGCCAAGGTCGTCGTGACATCATCAGCTGGAATCAAGCTGCTTCTGTCAAGGTCGTTCACTTTGCCGGTCGCGTGGTTGTTGATGTTGTGACGACACGGCTTGTATTTATTTTCGTTCGAATGATGTCACTGCTCATTAGGATTTGGTTTGGACCCCTTGCTAGAAGCACATCTCTGAAACGATAAAAGGGGACATAGCCCCGCTTCCGGATGAATTAGGATTATGGTTAAGGTATGGTTTGCAACATCTTTGTTGCTATGTTTCCCGGACGGCATTCTTTCGGAATTCCATCAGATATCTCCCGCAGAAATTTGGAATTACATTTCAGCAACTCTACGAATAGATCAATAAACTGTAACTTTTTCTCCGCAGGACATCTTCCCGACTGGATCTGATCCAGATCAAACCGGAGTATGACGATTCAAGTGACGATTGTTCCTACCGGGTGACGGTGACCGTGATCAACAAGGAGAAACGCCGTAACACGGCAATCGTGCTGGCAGAGGATACAATGACAGGAGAGGTGCTGAGATGTGACGTGATCTTGGACGTGATCGATCAATTGGGAGTGCTGACGACGACGCGAGAACTCTATCTGGAGGAAGCACCGGAAACATTCGAATTGTGGGCCCAGGATGCCCAGGGTAATGCATTCACTACGCTGGAGGGAATTGAATTCAACTGGCAGGTCGCTTCGCATCGAGCGGTTGATTTTCGCCACGGAGAGACGGACAGTGCCTGGAGTCAGGTTCTGCGGTTTTTAACTTTCTCCGAGAGCAAGTTCCACGTGGTTCCGAAAGCGATCGAGAAGCTGGAGCAATCGCAGGTGCAGGGCTACATGGTCCTGCTAGAAGGTATCAACACCGGTTCGGCAAGAGTGACCGCCAGACTGCCCCATTCGGAATACAGTCACGTGCCTCCAGTTGAGGTGAACATTATGGTTCTGGCCAATTTGATCCTGGATCCGAGCGACGTTTACATCATGACCGGGGACACCGTCAATTTCAAGGTACTGCAACTGAAGCAGGGGAAACTCCATGAAATATCGCTAAACAATCAGTACTATCTGGAAATCGAGAACAGCGCCTTGGCCACCATCAAGGGAAATGAGGCCAAGGGTCTCAAGCTGGGAAGGACCTTCGTACTGTTGAGAGACCGGAATGTTCCGCATGATCTGACCAGTGACGATCAATCGGCCAAAGCTCTGCTGCCGAAAGCATCCATCACAGTGGCGGATCCCAAAAAGCTGACCCTGAACCTCTTGCCGCACTACAACTGGGTGACGGTGGAAGGCGAAAGCCACGAAATTGCTCTGGATCTGTTCACGGCGGACGATCATCAGATTACGCTCGGATCGAAGTATCAGATTCAGTCCAGCTTTGACGAGGCGTTGTTCTATCCGATTCGAAGGACGACCAATGGAAGCCGCATTGCGGGAGAAACGGTGGCCACCGGGACCAGCCCCGTCAATGGACAATTTGATAAGGTGAGTGAAATGATAGATCTGCTGTATCAATCTGGGGGTTTCTGGAGCTATTTACTTATATACAATAATGTTTCGGTTTTATCTCGGGGTCAACAAAGTCGATTTTTCGGAACAAAGCTTTTTCGATTCATTTCAGCGTCCAAAGCAACTGTGCAAAATTTGGGAGCGATTGGTTGCTTCCCCGTATTCCGCATTGCGATTGAAATTTGTATGGAATTTAGTATGGAAAAACATGTTTTATTGCATTTTTCTCATAAATTGAAATTTTTCATCTAAAACAATCTAACTAATGCCGTTAAAATATAGCCTAGGATATGCCGAAAAACCAAGGTTGCGACCATTCATTTGCAAAGATTTACATTCATTTGTTATTATCTCAGTACAGAAGCATGCTATCGAAAAACAATGTATGGATGATTTTAACCTTGTAGTTTTATCTGAAAGTTTGCCAAATAACATTGGGGTCGCACATGCATACCAAAGTCGTGAGCGAACTGTGAAGGCAACTTTCCACAGCGTGAATGAAATTTACATTCACCGCGTGAAGAGTTGCCTTCACAGCTCGCTCACGACTTTGGTATACCTACGTTTGCGACCCCAATGTTATTCGGCAAACTTCAAGATAAAACTACAAGGTTAAATTCATCCATACATTGTTTTTCGATACCATGCTTCTGAACTGAGATAATAGCAAATGAATGGAAATCTTTGCAAATGAATGGTCGCAACCTTGCGAAAAACTTTGTCGAAGACCGCAAGGTGATCGGACACTTGTGAAAAAAGTTATAACGTACATATTGCCCGGTGGTGCTTAACATTTAACATGTAAAGGAATAACATCAACAATAAAATCTCAATTTTTGGCCTAAGTTATCAAGCGAATAATTTATTTCACAAGCGTCGGATCACTTTGCGGTCTTCGGCAAAGTTTTTCGGCATATCCTAGGCTATACTTTAACGTCATTAGTTACATGGTATTAGACAAAAGAATTCAACTTATGAGCAAAATGCAAAAAAGTACGTTTTCCCATACTAACTTCCATACAAATTTCAATTGCAATGCGGAATACGGGGACGCAACCAATCGCTCCCAAATTTTGCACAGTTGTTTTGGACGCTAATATAGATTAAAAAAGCTTTGTTCCGGGTTGATACCATCAAATTTAAAGCTTCTCCATACAACGTTGACCCACTCTAATATACATCATGGCTTTATGCTCTGAGCCCAGTTCTCATAAGGGTTGCGTCTCGGATGGCCTCCATGGCTGCATAAATAACCACTAGAATCACTGGCAACTACTTCAATGGCAGAGAGGGATAGCTGCTTTAATGGCTGAACCAAATTAAGCGTAGGTAACCTCAAATCTACCTGTTCAACGAAAGCAAATTCTTGATTTCTTACAATAAATTCGCTTGTAATTGATAGCAAATGACGATAATAGCCGTTTCCGCCTATTTTCAATTTGATACTAATCCTGAATTCTCCGCAAATGCAACTTTTAGGGTCGTTGAACAGGTAAAAAGTGAGGTTACAAGACGCCACTGGTTAATCTACAACACGCGAGAGGTAGCCTGGCGATATCGCCACCACGAGCGGAGAGGGCGAAGTACCTCCCAGCTTTAAACTAGGATGTACACGTGGTTAGCTGCACCGGCAGAAGAATCGTAGACCTTGCGCGAGTGCTGAATCGCAACAGGATTGGGCTACCAACCTTTAACCGTTGTGTCCGACATAGTGTTGGTAAACTCACACTCAAAGCTGGCTCAGTCATGAGTCGCTCCTGCGTGAGCAAACTCGCGCGCGATTCTGAATCATTTTCTCACGCGCAAAATATTCATGCAAAATCTCGCTCTCACGAGTCAAGCGCCGAAATCTCGTTCGCTTGTAAAACGAATCCAAATCAATTTGAACAACATTCATTATTGTTGTACGTAAGATTTGGTCTTATTCTATCATACAATCCTAAAAACTTCGTTGTAAATAATAAGAACGACAAGATATAAAGTAATGAGTAAAATCACGAGTCAACTCACGCATGATTTTTTCGGCAGTGAGTTTGACGAGTCAAGAATCGCGCGTGAAACAACTCAACCGTGAGATTTGAGAATTTGAGTTTTCAGTATTCGTCCATGCTCGGATACTTTTTCAAAACGACGTATCAACATAGGATTTGCGTGTATTATACGTCGTTTTGAAAAAGTATCCGAGCATGGTAGATTCGTTATGCCGCGTACTGGTGGAATTGAGTTCAGTTATAAATCGATGGAGGCTTCAATGTCCAGGCTGAATGTGAATGTCATGGTTTTTAAAAATACCTATTAGTACGAAAGGTGCAGAGTCTATCATCGATGTTACCTTCTGGGGGTCTGGATCTAAACTCAGACTGGAGGGCGCTTCGCTTTTGTAACATTAGTCCTGTTTTGTGTTACAAAACAGTGTTGTGTTGTTTCGGTTAAATCGAGGTTCCATTTTTCCCCAGTTTCTTCCTTGGCCAGAAGCAAATCGCCACCTACTGTGAGGGAGTTTTGCAGTGTTTGCCGACCTGCTGTTGCTTCTACTGGTGCCTTGTCTGTAGTTTCGCTGCCTTCTATTTCGCAGTGATTGGGTATCTATTGCAGCTTGTATTTGGTGGTTTCTTGTCGTAGCAGCATTTTGAGAATGTTCCACGCGATATATTTAGTTGTTCTTTGATTGATTCTTCTTGGTTTGCAGCAGGCGCTTGTTGATCCCATTAATAAGACCACCTAAGTAAGAGTGTTGTAAGGCCCATTCTACCGCTGCTTCAATAGCCATGAGTTCTGCTTGGTTATAGTGACTTTGGGATTGATTTTGCAAAGGCAAAAGCTGTTCCTTCTTCCGTCTAGCTGCCATCCGTGACGATCCTGTTGAATTTTGCTAGTTGATTCTTGTTGTAAAATTTTCCTTTTTGACAAAATATTCGATTCTTTCCTTCATTGGGATTTGTCCGGTTCCCGATGGATAGTATTACGTGTACTGGTGTTGGTTTTAGAAGCAATTGGGTTGTATAGTGAATAAAATATTGCTATTTTCTATAGCCTAATCGATAGAGCTCATTTTTTGAGTATATCGTGACTTTATTGGATTCCAATAGCTTTGTTGTGATGGTTAAAATAATAAAACAGTTTTAATTTTCGTCGATAGAATGACAGTTCAATCGATAAAATGACTGTTCGACCCGAACAAAAAAATTTTGTCATACAAACTTTGAGTGCATTTTAGAAATAGTTCCCCCACTCCAAAAATTATAAAATTTTGGATTTCGACTAACTTTTGGGTGGAGAATCCGATTATAAAATAATCCGGATACCCCTAAAGAATCCAATTCTAAGGTATCTAAGTTTTTCTGAACTATATGTATATTTTGAATGTTGGTTTCTGCTTTGCCGTGTGCAGCATAGTTGTCCCATGTTCCAAAACAGAAAACTGAGAAAAACGCGTTTTAAGTTTCAGCCTGGTTTGTAGAGCGAGGTGGACCATGACGGATTGGTCGTGCAGCGGAATCTATACCGACGACGGAACAAGGGAACCGATCCGGGGAACTTTCGGTATAACGCGTAATCAGTGGCAAACAACGAACGTACGATTTAGCGATGTGTATTGCACGGACTCTTACAGTGAACTGTATAATGCAGGGCTTCCCAAACTGTGCGCCGTGAACATTTCTCAAGTGCGCCGCAGGCTTTTGGACCAAAAAACACAAAGAACAAAATCTTATTATTGAAGGCGGAAAATCAACATTGTTATTATTTTTTTATTTGTTTCAACTCTAAATTTGGAAAGAGAGAAAAGCCCCCTTGAACGATCTCCATTTGAAATCTCTCTCAAGAAAACACAGAACCTCTTAATCTTATTTTGTTTTGTTTAGTGAAACTTGATTGATTGATTGATTTAACTATATTATAGAGACTCCCAGCCCTTGGCTGGTTCGTCTCTTTTAGTGAAACTTACAGCCTTTTTTTTTGTTTTACATACCAAAATTTAGCCTTTCTAAGGAAACCTTCGAAAGAAAGTCACTCGAAGGGGTTTTTCCTCAAATTTTCAATTAAAAGTTAAACAAGTCCTCGAATGTTTCCTAAGTTTTTGATATCCTGAAATTTCTTTTCAGTTCTTTAGAATTAAAAAAAATAATCTTTAATTTCCGCAGTTTTGATTATTTTTCAACACTCTGAAATTGTTAATTGAACTTTTTTTTAAATATGTTAAGTTTTCGATCTTATCAAAAGCTTGCAATTTAAAGTAAATATTTCAAGGAATTTTTTTGAAGCTCTTTCCATAGAAATTATTGTCAATCTTCCAGTCTTCATGCTGTCTGAAAAGTTCCGGAACGACATTTTCACTTACATCACTATCGAAATTTGTGCTCCTGTTTGTCTTTATTATTGAAATTTTCAGCCCTAGGTTGGTTCATATGAATATCGTAAAAAATATCTGCTACAATTTATAACTTGATTTCGTGAATGATTCAAAAAAACCTCGCCAAAAACCAGCACTGTTATCCGTTCAGGAAAGTTCTGAACAATCCATTATTATATCTATTTTCCCAAAAATGTGGTAAACTACATACTACATAACAAATTTTAAATTTTACAAGACAATCCTTTCAAATGTTTGTAAAGTTCTGTGAATCTTCAAGCATTTTTCCAACAAAAAGCATTTTGGGAACCTATTTTTGGATTATAAGAAAAAAATGACATTTTTACGCTGTTGGTGCGCCGCGACATTTTTGAAAATTTCAAAAGGCGCCGTGGTAGCAAAAAGTTTGGGAACCTCTGGTATAATGCAATGCATATTGTCAAGTGTCTCTCACATTGCCGCCTATAGATAGGGAGACAGATGTCGCACTCTCAACATTGTTTCCTTCTCTACGGACAATTGTAATAAAACACAAAGTAAATCCATCAGCATAGGGTTAGAATTGGTATTTATCATTGAAGTATGAACAAAAAGTTTCATAAACATTCAATTTAATTTGATTAAAAAAAATCTCTGGTGGGACTATAATGTCGATAAGTCTAGCAATTTTCGGGATTTTCTCGGCATACGCTGTCCCATGTCATGTGAGATTTTCAACATAAGCTGTCCCATGTCGAGTTTTGTAGCATAAGCTGTTCCATGTTGAATTTTACAAATGATATTTGGATTTCCGGAGAATGTTCAGCATTCCCTCAGAGATGCTCGGATAGTTTTTTATGCGTATAAATTGAACATGAGATAGCTTTTGAGAAAAAAAAAATGAACATGGGACTGCTTATGCTGCAAAATGGAACATGGGACAATTAATGGTGACAAAACTGAACATGGGACAAATATTGACTTGATATTGTTTTCATGGAGTTTCTGAACAAAGTATACTACAGGGTGGCCACAGACTCGGGAAATATGCGGGAATAAGTCGGAAATTTTGTTTATGATCGGGAATTTTCAAAATGATGTGTAGCGCCTCCAGAATGTAAGCCCAAACCTACCCAACTAACATTTTCAGCGCTATAAGCTTCAGTCATTTGCTTTCTGTTGTGTAATCATCGAGTAAAAGCAGTCAACGCTGAATAAAAGGGAAGCTAGTCAAATATAAATCATAAGCTAATACACAACTGCAAAACAAGCACCATACAGCTACCAAACTCGGTTTTCAGAAATCCATTGCTTGTCACTGGGGCTGCCTTTACTCCACTCTATTCCAACTCCGGGAGATTTCCCGGAAGATGTGAAAACTTGAACACATCGAAAAGGAGTCCCCACTAACAAAACAGCTGCTACTATACAGTACAATTCGTTATACTGACAAATCCCCAAACCAGCAGCGCTTTAAAGGCTGTTATGCGATTTCATTATGGCTAGAAGCTGTAATAAAGAAACTGATGGTTTACCAACACGGCTCGTCGGATGTAAACATTATTGTCAAAACAAACTTTAAGCGGGATATATAGCTACTACACAAATTCTTTACAGCTATCCATCTCTGTGCTGTGAAATTATTTGGGTTGCTTTTATTGCACTTTAATTCAATGCCGAAATATTTGCCGGAAGATGTGCAAATCGAGTAAGAGTCCCAGCCACTACAACAGCTGCTTTTATACAGTACGTTATGTAATGTTGCCAAAACATAAAACAGCAACGCTTTGTAGCCGTTTAAAGAACACTCTTTCAGCTAGAAGCTGTGAAGAAGATCTGTTGGCGCAACCACACAGCTTGTTCAATGTAAACATTATTGCGTTTGACGTTTCACAAGCTTTTGCAGCAAGATGAAGTTGGGTTAGGTTTCTTGTGGCACAATTATGAAGCCTTGTCTGGAGTAAAACAAAACGGGCTATTTTCTATGTTATTTATATACACTACCCGTCAAGTACGGACTCACAAAAAGTATTACAACAATATTGCATCACCCTGACTCACCTCGATATCTCCAAAACCTGAGGAGTTACAAAGATGCTGTCTTCAGGAAAGTTATTCAGAAGAACAAAAGCAACATTTTTTCTGAAGGCGGCATTTTCGCAGATGTTCTGGTTTTAGAGATATCGAAGTGAGTCAGGGTGATGCAATATTGTTGCAATACTTTTTGTGAGTCCGTACTTATGACGGGTAGTGTATAGCAGTGTGGCAGCGAGGACATCATCGGGACCAGTGGATACGGAGATCGGGAGTTGGATTCCAAGTAGCAGCAAGTACTTTAATTATTCAATTTTAAGGTGAAACGGGACGCCGTGTTATTTTTCCTATCTTGCCTCTCTTTCTAACAATTTGCCTCGCGATTTTGATGATGGTAATCTCGAGTTCTATTGCACTGAAGATGATGAAAAACAATCAGCATGTGCAGTGCAAGTGAGCATACACAATGATAGGTTTTTGTTGCAAAATATGAAGTAGAATCTGAGATTACCATCTTATTAGCAACAGAGCAATGGCGGATATTTACCCGACCGTCCCGTCCGCCCTTAAAAGCGATAATTCCAGTTCCATATGTATTGCGTCACGGTATCCATAACCTAATTATATTTAATTGTTTAATTTGGGGATGCCGTATAACTATTATTTAACAACTGCGAAAAGGCTGAAAAAGCGCCTTTTAAAGATGTTATTCAGTTAGTGGTTACATAGGAGCCGAGAAAAGAGCTATGACTTAGTGGCATAGAAGCTGCTCGCACAGCATATACACTACCCGTCATAAGTACGGACTCACAAAAAGTATTGCAACAATATTGCATCACCCTGACTCACCTCGATATCTCCAAAACCTGAGGACTTACAAAGATGCTGTCTTCAGGAAAATTATTCAGAAGACCAAAAGCAACAACTTTTCTGAAGGCGGCATTTTCGTAGGTGTTTTGGTTTTAGAGATATCGAGGTGAGTCAGGGTGATGCAATATTGTTGCAATACTTTTTGTGAGTCCGTACTAATGACGGGTAGTGTACATGTGGATTAAGTTCGCCAGATTCATTGGTATAGGGCTTGCATGGAAGCTTCCGTCCATATGTACAACACAGTAACTCAGCATCAAGCCGTATTGAGGACGCTTTGTTGACGTTTACATTCACAATAAATGTTAGTTGGGTAGTTCACTTGACTTACTTCAAATCTAGATTCTTACACAGTTTTAGATGCTTCACGGAGGAATCTCAAAAATCAAATGATGTAGATGTGTATTAGATTCAGAATTACGAGTGATTTCTTGTCTGATAGAGATTATCCGGGTGACATGTTTTGATTGTCCGTATGCTTGAGTCAACGATTAGACCATATTTTAAATAACAATTTTTCAAAATAAAGTTTTGAACGTCTAAAAAAACCTAAATTACAAAACGTGAAAAAAGTATCACAAAAAATAATTTTGGTAGCCAAATTTTGATTATTTTATCAAAATTGCCATAAAATAATTTTCCAACATTCGTCGAGACATAATAACAGAATACTTTACCAACATTTTCTTAGAAAATTTTTAGTCTGTTACTTGGTACAAATTTCCTAAATGGAGGAAACATTCCTCTGAAGCAGACCTACTGATACATGGTTAATCATAGCTTAATAATGACGTAAACCAGAAATCTTCAAAATCATGCGCAAAAAAACTATTATTTTAACTAGAAGAGTATGAAATTATTTCAATGATTTTCAACAGAATATTTCACAAAGCTATTTGTCGAGAAATACAGTTCGAGTATAATCGAGGAATCACGTAGTTTGCAGAGTTTCGACTGTCTACTGCCAGGAATGAATTAATGTTTTCATTGAAACTTTAAAATTATTTCTTAATTTGCTAGTGAAGGACTTCCTGATATTATTGCTTTGTGGGAGTATTTAACGGTATTTCTAGAAATTTCAGAATGAGTTCATAGAAAAGCTCTGTGCAATCACCAAAGTCATCATACATAGTGGCATTTTATTTTATTTTTTTCTGAATGATTACTAAAACATTGATAATTCAGTCGTCACAGAAGAATTTCTGGTGGATTTTTTATGGAATTATGAATTGATTACGGGAGGAACTCTTAAAGTGCTTTCTGCGTAACGATTTGTAGAGTTACTGGATTAGTTTATTAATTATAATAATTGCTATTTATAGCGGAACGATTTTATCTTCTAATTTATGTTGGCAAAATAAAAGTGGCTCAGAAAATGGTGCTCTTTTGTATAAAATAAAAAAAAAATATTTTTTTTTAATTTAAAAACCCAATTGTGTCCTGACAAACAGGAGACAGTAGACGATAGGTGTGGGCAGCTTGAATCATAATTGAGCGGCAAATAAAAATAAACATCACAAATAACATTTCCCATTTCAGACCAACGGGTGGATCCGTTTTCGGTGCCTTTCCGGGTTATATTACAAAGTATTCTAACCCAGAAAGAGCTTCTGCGCTAAGTCTTTGATACACACGTAGACTGAGAGCGGTGATGTCAATTCCGCAAAAAATACGCTTAATACAAAAACGAACACAATCTCGCTAGATGAATCCTTGTAGAAATCTCTAAAGG
Organism: Aedes albopictus; assembly: GCF_035046485.1. NCBI lineage: Eukaryota > Metazoa > Arthropoda > Insecta > Diptera > Culicidae > Aedes > Aedes albopictus. The sequence goes on from NC_085137.1 coordinate 431,693,777, forward strand.
AATTCTTTGATTTGCCCCTGGAAAAATTCACTGGAGGAATTCTTAAGGAAGTTTGAAAGAAGTTTCTGAATCACCCCGGAAATGACTGTAATTCATAGAAGATTTCTGTAAACATTTCTTGAAAAATCCCTAGAGGAATCCATGGAAAACATCCTGAAGGTCTATACCCGAGCAGGAACGAATTAGATATCATACCAAGACAAGGTATTGAGTCATTAACAAAGATACCTCAACGAGTTATTGGTTTGGTATTGAGGACTGCTTGAGGTATTATTGAATTACCTAAATATATAAAATCCTTGCAAATCATGACATTAAAACGGAAGCAAAATTGCAGGTTGATAACCAGAAGACATAATTCTCTAGATTTCCTTATAGATACTGTGATATGTTGATTCGGGGTAATGGCTTTCAGTCTGTTTCAATTCAAAACGGATTCTTATGTTTTCATCCGATGTTTCGTACACATTGTGCCTATGCTGCAGGTCTTTAGAATATTTAGAATATCGATTTTTTCCTGAAATTTCTAAAAAGAGCCTTTCAAATTTCGTCAGAAATGTCAAAGTTTTGTTTTTTATGGTTTGAGAATTTCTCTACAAATTCAGCTAGAAATTGTTTATGAATAGAAAACCATTTATGACAATCCCCAGGTATTTCCAAAATTAGATAAAAATTCCACTAAGGAATTCATCGCTAGCTATTTCCACTAAACAGGAATATATCTGAGTTCTACATTTTTTTTTATCTAAATGTATCTTCAGAAGCCAGTTTCTTCCAAGAGTTTTGACATGAATCGCCAGCGAGTCCTTGTAAAAACCCTTTATATATACGAAATATAAAACTATGTGTAATTTAATGGATTTCGGATAAATTGCCACCAGCAGAGTATGTGAGAAAATATCACAGACATTTATTCAGTATTTCTGCAAACTTCTTCCAGAAAATTTGTTAGCAAATTCCTCGAAGAATTTCACCAGAAAACACTCCCATAATTCTGGCTATAGGAATCAAAACAGAATTACGTCAATAATGCCGTCCTTCATACCTTCAGAATTCCTGGGATAGCGTAAAAACTTCTTTAAAGAATTCACCAAAGAGTAATTCAGCTAGCCAACTAGATTTTTTATTGGACCTTCATCAAGGATTTCTTACAGAGTTTATAATCTTTTGGTAATTCCGACAAAAATATTTTCAAGTACAGGTATAGGTTACAGGACATCCGGAATTAGAAGCAAATTTCAAGCATATGTTACATGTAAATTTCTTTCGATGTTAACGTCTCTAAAATATTGTAAAACTGTCACTGCATCACAATGACATTGCAAATATTTCAGTAAGTTTTACAGATCCACTTAGAAGCTTGGATTCTTGAATGTTTTACATGCTCCACAGGTATATAAAGAAAAGTCGGGAAATTTCAAAATCAATGCGGAAAAAAGTCGGCAAAAATGCGGGAATTTCAATTTTGATTTTGTGTGGCCACCCTGATACTAACCGAGAGTAGATTCTGCAGGGTGTCGACTACCTGGAAAAACCTGGAAAGTCAGGGAATTTATTTTTGGAACTGGAAAATCAGGGAAAGTCAGGGAATTTTGTTGATGGTCAGGGAAAAATATTCACGATAAACATAAAACGATATATTTGAGTTATACATATTCCTATCCATAACTAATTTGAAAAACTAGCCAAATTGTTTCTTTAAACTGTTACATTCATGATTCTGATTTACGATCAAATCAATGTATGAACTTCATCCTGAATTTTGTATTATTCAGTTAACATGATGTCGTTCTGAATTTTATCATGAAGACATATTTGACGTAACAATTAAAAGTTAGGGTTAAATCTAGCAAATAAGCTAGAAATTAAAAGTACATCACACTGTACTCAATGTAATGTTTGGTGAAATTTCGGTCGATTCTAGTGATATTGTTTTGTTTGCCCAGAAATTTGTTGTACAGTCCAATGATGATTTTTATTATTCTTTTGTAATAATCTCGGGAAAATGATGATGATTTCATCTGATTCATTCTAGATCTACGCTCTCAGTAGAGCTTGGTCTGCCTCTTCAACTTAGTGTTCTTTAAGCACTTCTAAAGGCAATCAAAGCCTTATGCACTAGAGAACTGGATACCCAAGTTACTTCACAGCTTTCCAATGCATTTTTAACTAATGGTGATATCTAAACCCTAAAAAAGTCCCAGATCCTTGAAATAGTCTATAAAGAATATTTTACAAGATATCTGCAAGATTCTTGGCGAGATTTTTGATGGATTTTCTAAAATTATTTAGCAAACTTTCCTTGCCAAATCCTTACCAGACTTTTGCATGTCTTTTCTAGTGATGTCCTGGCATAGTCCTTACAGGATTCAAATGTTTTGTTTCCGCAGATTACTCGTAACATAATTTGGTAACATCGTGAAACACCTTTTTTTAATGATTCATAATAGTTTTCTGACGTGTTCTCGAACAGACCACTATGGAAAATCTATGGTAATTTACATTTTGGATGAGTTTTTGAAATGTTCATTGGTACGGCAAAATATTTGTGTTGATAACTCAAGGATACATCCGATATCATCAATGATGCGTACCAGATAGTATTACGGTAAGTGTGCCCATCGTTGTGGTATTAAGATAAATTCATTTTAAAAACAATGATCGTACCATCTAATGAAGGGTTGCAAAACGTTAGTTGGTAGTTTTCTATCCAAATTTGCTTGGAAAAATATAAAAACTATCGTTTCTCTCTGTTTTTGATCATAAATCGCTTACCACAACATTTTTATTCTTAATCACTTAACCTAATTTACAGCTCCTTTGTCCACTACGGCACTACGTGAGCGATTCCAATTGGACGCTGCACTTTACACATTGTACAGCGCCTAAATGTATGCTATTCTAATTAAACTATATCGAACTGGTGCCTTTGTGCTGCTTTCATTTTTCTACCCGTCTACAGTAGAATGATGAGCACACGATGATGCTGATGTGCGGCTGCTGTTCCTTTTCCAGTCCAATTGGGGGTCGTCCATTATGAGTTGCGGTTCGCCGATATCCAAGTTTTCCGGGTCCGTTAGAGCACATGCTCCGAAGAGGGTCAGGTGCCAGCTGCTTTCTGGGGGAAGAGCAACTGACGAAAAATTGCAAGTGCCGGGGCTGGGTTCGAACCCATGACCATCCGCTTATGAAGCGAACGTGTGGACCACTGCGCCACGGGCCCCGACATACCACAACATTAGGCACACTGTTCCTATTATGGAGGTAAAATTTAATTTTGGTTCCTATTGTTGCGGTATCCCATTGAAATCATATGGGATACCGCAACAATAGGAACACTACCGCAACAATTGGAACACAACAGTAAAAATTTTAAGGAAAATATTTTTTTAAAATAGGTTTTTGGGCAAATCTTAATCACAAATGGTGCAATCTCATAATTTAAGCATAATACATCTATTAAAAATGCCGTTTGGTAAAATTTCAGTCGAAAAAGTGCTCAATTGCCACTACCGCACTGCCGTATGCAGCATAGTTGTCCCATGTTAATAGGGATTGCTATACATGGGACAACTATGCTGCACACGGCAGCGCAACAATAGGTACTACCACAACAAAGGGAACAATTACCCTATATGCAGGTTTAATTGTTTGATGGAAATAGCTATGTGGGTTAAACTCTGAAAAAAAAAGAATCTTGTTCTGCAAGAAATCCTTCAAAGATCTAAGTCTACAGTAAAGTAATCATCAAGAATTTCGATGAGAATATGGAAAAAATCAAGTTACGAGTTTACCAAAGATCCCAATAAAATTGCAAATTTATTTAGACTTAAGCACAATAAAACAGAAGAAGTCATTCTATTTTATACTGATTGATCCATTCCTGAAAAGCATTTGGAAAGTTGCAGCTATTTCAAGATGATAACTACAGGGGATAGACAAAATGATCGGGACAGGCAAAATTTTCACTTTTTAAAATATGTCCAATTAGCTATAACTTTTCGAAAAGTACATCAAATATTCTCAAACTTTCACTGTAAATTGATCAACTAGTTGCTTGCTTTGGGAAAAATCGGGCCATTCTGCACGAAGCTATAGACATTTTAGAAAAAAGGTAGAATTATCCGATTGCCAACTTTCAGCTGTTATATCTCTGGATTCAATGAACCGAATACAATGAAATTTTGTCCATTTATGACTTATATAATGAGCTCTGAAAAAGTTTGACTCAATTTGAAATTATTAACAAGAGAAAAAGTTATAGCGATTTCAATAATTTTATGATTTTTTAGTAATTTGGTCTATTTTTAATATGCATCCCATTACCTTTTCATTGAATTGCAGCCTATGTTGTTACTTTCTTTCAAAACTTATCTGCATTCAAGATAGTAAGAGGGAATTTAAATAAACTATAATTAGCATGTTGAATTTTGAAACGGTGTTGAAATTTAAGAAAATTTAGTGTTTTATTAAAAAAATAATCAAATCGTTATAATTTTCTTTAGTGTTAAGAATTTTAAGCTAAGTCAAAAGCTTTTCAAAGCTCACTATATAAGTCATAAATGGACAAAATTTCATTGCATTCGGTTCATTGAATCCAGAGATATAACAGCTCAAAGTTGGCTATCGGATAATTCTACCTTTTCTAGAATCTTTATAACTTCGTGCAGAATGGTTCGATCTTTTCCAAATTTTGTCCACTGATACACAACTAGTCGATCAACTTACAGTGAAAATTTGAGAATATTTGATGCATTTTTCGAAAAGTTACAGCTATTTGAAATTGTTTTGAGAAGGGAAACTTTCGCGTGTCCCGATCATTTTGTCTATCCCCTGTATGTAACGAAAACAGGAATATCAATCTTCTAAAAGTTCTTCAAGGGAAATTCATGTTGCAATTCCTAGTTTTGGAAGAATTTCAAAACATAACCTGCTAGACATCCTGTAATCTTATTTTAGGATTCAACAGATTTTCCATCAATGCTTAGAGGCATCAGAAAGTTTAGCAAGAAAATCCGTATGACTTTTCGAAAGTGCTTTATGGAGCTTTTGAAAGTATGGGACATAATTTCTACAAAATAAGTGTGCTGAATTTTCGAGAAAAAAAATCTAAAAGAGTTTGTCAGCATTGTGGCAGACCTCTTAGAGAATTGTCCATGAATTGAATAGTTACACAATTTATGAAGGTCTTTTTGACAAATTAGGAAAGTTTATAAACTGCATTCAGATATTGCCAAAAGTAATAAAACAAAATCAAGATGTCATCCTAATGAGGTTCTGGGGCTATGTCTTTCGAATATTTTTGTTTTGTTTTATTAACGTGTATTTTAACTTATAGCTAATTCTACATTTAAAACGTCTATCGAATATCCTAGCTGTAATTTTGACGTTTTTTTTAAATGTTAGTTGGTCTTCTGAAAGGATTTTCATCTTCATCTAAATTTTGGAGTTTTTGGTGAACGTGTCAAAAGGTTTTTTTACAAAACAGCGTATTAGATAGAAGAATTCTGAAGAAATACTGCCAAAATGCCTTAAATCGATTGGAAAAATATCTGGTTCAGTTTAATTGTTTTTCTTTTTCTATTTTTCCACTACTAGAAAAACCAGAAAAATTCAGAGAATTTTATTTTATCTCATGAGAAGACACCCTTAAGCTTTGAATTACATGACCTGGAATTTTCAGTGAAAATTACTGGAAAGTCAGGGAATTTGATTTTCAAAATTGAGTCGACACCCTGTGAAAGTAATACGCAAAAAAATAGACCTTTTGATGATGAAAAGTAAAAATTGTCAAAAAGTAAAATGGGACAACTATGCTGCACACGGCAGTGCTGCTGAGTCGTATATCGTGACGCCGTGTTCAAATTTGCTTCTTATGCTTTATGCGATTATATATAAATTGCTGATCTTGTTCAGACTTGCCGGATTGTCATGACTCTTTTTTCCCTGCCAACCAAGCGTTACGGCCCATACAAAAATTTTAGGACTTTCATTCAAAAATGCATTACGCTGCCGGTGGACGCATAAATGTCCCATGTGCAAAAACAGACAATCGAGAAAATCGCGTCCAAAGTTCGAAAAAAGTACATTGTCTCAACTATGAAGTATATGTGCTGAATCGTGTTCTAACATCAACCAATTTTTAATTTGAGTACTATTTTTTGTTTTAGAGCGATTTTATAGTTCCATAGGATTTCCAATGAAACGTGATGCTTATGCGTCCACTTTTAAGAATGTTACAAATCGGCCATGCATTTTTTCAACAATTTTCGGAACAAACTATCTATTTTTATTTCCCCATATGATATTACCCCACGATACATGGTCATGGGCTGCAAAATCTCAATATTGCCAAAAATGCACATGGGACAATTATGCTTCCACCGGCAGTACGGAGGGGAGAGGGGGAGAGGGATCTAAAAAATCATATTTTAGCGTTACGTAATACAGGTCGGACTCGATTATCCGGGGACTCGATTATCCGGGATTCGATTATCCGGAATTTTAGACTCGATTATCCGGAGTATTTTTTATTGAGATTTTTTAATGTTTTAATGCAGAAATTCGAAATCGATAAATATTATAATATTGTGCTGACTCGATTGCGTTTTCTCCAGATATTTTCGGTTTTCTGACCAGATTGTGTAAGCTTTTTTTTAACAAGAAAAAGTGTTTTACTTTCCGCATACCATTTTACAATCAATCTTAAGGACAGACTTGTTATAACCTCAAAATGGCCGCCACAATGGCCGACTTTGGCACCTAATCGCGATTTCGATCGCACAAATCTCTTCGTAAACAAAAGCAGTGCTCCTGATCTTCTTATTTGAAGCTCATTACAAATGAACAACAACAGATTAATAAAATGCACTGTTGTTTGAAGCTTACTTCTTGAGATTTATGCGTCTGAAGTTCTGATGCACTGTTGCAGCAAAATTTCAAGACGTTTGTCCTTAATATTAGTTGATATATTTTGGAATCATATACAAATTACGTAACGATCAAATCTCCCGTTATATTTGAAAAGGGGCAAACAATTTAATATTTCGTTTCAGCGAAAAAATGCTAAATTTGCGTCTGTTTTCAAAATAAAATTTACGATATTCTTTGAAAACAGACGTCAATCCAGGAATTTCTCAAATAATGCCTGCAGAGATTCCATCGGATATTACTTCTGGGATTCCTCTAGAATTTCCAAAGAAAAGTCCGTCAGAGATTTTTTTAAATGATGAATTTCTGGTACAGACTTCCAGCAGTTGGAAGCATCCAAATGAGATGAATTCATCTTGGTATCAATTGCTATACCTCCAAGAATTCCGTATGGAATCCTTCAGTCCGCCTGGGATTTCTTCAGGAATTTACCTACAATATCACCAGGGTTTCCTTTATAAATTTCTCAATTATTATTCTTGCAATTCTTGGAAAGATTTCTCCAAGGATTTTTCTAAAGTTTCCTCCAGAATTTAGCATAGGAAGCCCTTTAGGGAGGAAGTCCCAAAAGTACTGCTGGAATTTCTCCAAGCATTATTCCAGGAGCTCCTCTTCCTTGAATTTTCTGCAGAAACTCGTGCATGGATTTCTTCAGAGTTTCTTCTAGATATTTCTCAGGATATGTTTAGGGCTTTCTCCAGGAACTCCCAGATACCCGAGCAGGAGAGAATAGGTGTAAAATATTAAACTGAGGTATGCAAAACCTGAAACCTGTTCTATAATTCAATAATACCTCTAGCAGTCCTCAATACCAAACCAATAACTCGTTGAGGTATCTTTGTTAATGACTCAATAATGTTTTCCATGGATTCCTCTAGGGATTTTTCAAGAAATGTTTACAGAAATTTCTATGAATTACAGTCATTTCCGGGGTGATTCAGAAACTTCTTTCAAACTTCCTTAAGAATTCCTCCAGTGAATTTTTCCAGGGGCAAATCAAAGAATTCCTTTAGAGATTTCTACAAGGATTCATCTAGCGAGATTGTGTTCGTTTTTGTATTAAGCGTGTTTTTTGCGGAATTGACATCACCGCTCTCAGTCTACGTGTGTATCAATGACTTAGCGCAGAAGCACTTTCTGGGTTAGAATACTTTGTAATATAACCCGGAAAGGCAACGAAAACGGATCCACCCGTTGGTCTGAAATGGGAAATGTTATTTGTGATGTTTATTTTTATTTGCCGCTCAATTATGATTCAAGCTGCCCACACCTATCGTCTACTGTCTCCTGTTTGTCAGGACACATTTGGGTTTTTAAATTAAAAAAAATATTGTTTTTTTTTATTTTATACAAAAGAGCACCATTTTCTGAGCCACTTTTATTTTGCCAACATAAATTAGAAGATAAAATCGTTCCGCTATAAATAGCAAAAGTACATTTCCAATACCACAGCCCCATAGGCGCCAACTTAGGGGGGGGGGGGGGGGCAAGCATGGTTTTGCCCCACCAATATTCGACAATTTTCAAATTTTCCCATACAAAAAACTCGAAAAAACAGGCTTGCCCCCCCCCCCAATAATATGACCAAGTTGGCGCTCTTGCACAGCCCTATTCATTACATTTTTTCCCGTTCATCAAAACTGACAAAAATTAAAATAAACCACACCCCTTCACCAACCCCCTTTAACTGTATTGTTTCCTTTGATAGAATCAGAACCTTTTTATGGAGTTCAAAATTCATAGAAAAAAAACTTTGCCGATTTGTCAGCCTAAAATACAGTCAAGGTCCCACTGCATACAATATTCTAAAGGAACGCCTATAACTTACGTCACGCTTCACGAGGACCCGGGCAGAGTTCAAGTACTGACAATCAATATGTGATATTGGTTTGTTTGAGATGAGAGGTAAAAGTACTGAAAATAATAGCAAAAAATTGTTCTTGAACCATCTAACCAATAACAAAATATGAACAAAAATTGAAGATCAATCAAATAGCTCACTGGTATTGGTTAGTTCTTATCAAGAGCTATATGTGCTATGATGATGATGTTCCAGGAGTAAAATTGAGATATTATTTTCAGTACTTTTACTGCCGCGAATCGCATATCAGTCCCATCTTTGCTGGATTTCCTATGCAAATGGGACAGATATGCGATTCACGGCAGTTTACCTCTTATCTCAAAATATGCTCCATATCAAAATACAGGTGTTCTTCGATATAGCGTACCCTCGATATAGCGAATTCGATATAACGTACAACATTGAAATTTTTTATTTTTTCCCAGGAATAACTTTCAGACAAACTACAAAATCACTCAAATCAATGTTTTGTTGCAGCATTAGCCTTTTTACCCAAAATTAGCGCAATTTGGGTAAAAATTTAGTGTACGTTATATCGAAGCAAAATGTACGTTATATCGAAGCACAAAAAACGAAATGAGTTTTTCATGAAAACTCATGTTTTTCTTTATTGGTTTTGTGAATTTCATTGAAATCATTAATTGGGATTAATTGCACGTCGAATACATCAACACTAGCATAAAAAATATTAAATTTTTCTCTGCTTCGATATAACGTACACTTCGATATAACGTACAAGGAGAAAATTTTTTTGTATGTTATATCGAAGAATACCTGTATGCTATTATTGAGCTTTTTCCTCTGCTCGGGGAGAGGGGGAATTCCACATAGTGCAATGACCAATACAAAAACTTCATGGGTCTCATTAAAATAGCATGACTAGGAGGAAAGGAAAAAAACAAAAAAATTGTGTTACGTAATTTATGGACGTCCCCGAATCCAAATTTCTGGCTACGTCACTGCTTCATGCACATAAAATAACAAAAACCATTACTTTTCCATACGTTTTTAAATTCCAAATTAATATTTTTTTCGTGATTCGATTATCCGGAGTGAAATAAAAATCAATACTCCGGATAATCGAGTCCGACCTGTAAATTGGATAGTGTATATCGACTTATTTTCTTCGACTGAATGTCGTCCTTAAACACTTTTATTCTTTTAAGCAGGGGTCGGCATCCTAGGTCGGTGCCATTTGCAAAAAAATCCGCTGAACCCCTTGTCCCCGCACTGAGCATTATTTTGGCTAAATTCCTCTTCCGGCCGAAAACCGTCCTGTTGCGCAACCGGTTCGATTGATCAATCTTCTGCACCACTTTTTGGTCAAACCGTACTTTTAAAAGGGACAATCCTATGAAAAATACTTTTTCCCGAATGTCGGCTCCCCGACTGTCGTTTCCCCGAACGTCGATTTCCCGAATGCGGAATGCCGTAACCTCGGGAATTGTTGCTAGCCACCGGGAATTTCCAACATGGACATTCGGGCGACTTCTAAAATGTATACTGTCTCCAGAAGCATAAGTACGAGAATCTGTGGGATATGCAGTCAAAAACTGTTGAGCGAACTGGCTGTTTTCTTGAAAATTAATATCTTGTCTCCGAGTAATGACAATTAAAGTTAATCATAGTGATGTTACCTAACACCACAATTTGAATAATTTAAAAGATATTCTAAAGAACACTCTGGTGGAAAGACTGGTTGAGACAAATAAAAATATTTATAAATTCATATGACCCTTCTGCATTTCAGGATACATGTTCAGTTCTATAACACAAAAAATATAACTTCTTTCTGAAAAAAGTCCTGGTACAATCTCTATGAGAATATTTGTTATAGCGTATGAGTGAAAAGTCTTTGAGAGATTCGGATAGGATGCTGATCAAATTTTTGATTGATTTCTTGAAATAATTGCTCCAAGAAATTCTTGATGTAATTCCAGAAGAAATTCAAATTAAATTTTTTTAAAATCTGGATGAGTGATTCTGGTTAAAACATTCTTACAATTTATAAATAAATTAGTGAAAAAC